>NW_006913304.1:0-123497 GCF_000281105.1 Coniosporium apollinis CBS 100218 | reverse complement strand
GTGAATTCGAAGAACAACTATGGACTGACACCGCTGCACTGGACGGCAGCGGAAGGGCGTGAGGCGATGGTCAGGCTGCTGCTGGCGCAGCCCGACATCGACGTGAACTCGAAGGACAACCATGGACGAACGCCACTGTCGAGTGTGGTAAGGGCAGGGCATAAGGCGGTGGCCGAGCTGCTGCTGGCGCGCTCCGACATCGACGTGAACTTGAAGGATAATCATCGACTGACACCGCTGCAATGGGGGGTAGCGGTAAGGGAAGAGGTAGTGGTCAAGCTACTACTAGCGCACCCTAACATCGACGTGAACTTGAACCAAGGCGCGGTCGAAAAAGCGATCCAAGATAGGTTCGCTCATTTTTGCCCTACGTACCTTGCCTAACTTTTTCGACCACGCCTCGAATCTCAGCTCGTCCGGCTGGTCTCGTAACTCAATGTTGGCAGAGCCTCGAGAGTAGATATCGGCGAGTAGCATGTAAACGAGCTGGGGGGGTTTTTTTTTGAATAGCATACGTATTTTACATCATTAGCAATTTACCAGAATCCTCCGGCTCCAGTTTTGGCGCGGCTTTGTCAAGAAGCTCTTCTCCTCCAGGGAGTATTGCTTGTTCCTCAAGACGAAGCCGGAACATACTTCGCCTCTACCAGCGCCTCGTTGGAGACCGTGAGGTACCTAACAATAAGGTATTTAGAACACGCCGCTTAAGCAGAGCCTTAGGCTATCGCAGGGATGCGAATTCTTTAAGACGCTTTTACTGCTTGCTCCGCCCTTCTCGAAATGACTAAACTCCCTATATGAAAGGAGCGGAAGGCCGGTTGCTTCTTGCGCAGTCATGAATAGCCGTTAAGACAGACTTTCTTCGAGATACCCGATGTGCAATGTTCAAGCTTGACCTGTGGTGGGCGCGCCCGCTTGTTGTCAACTCTGGAGCTTTCCGCCCCGTCGCCCATGGTTCCGGTTATGTAACCTGAGATAGACAGTTGTAGTACCGCCATCACCTCAGCACTTCGATGTCGAAGCACAGGCGGAAAGCCGCACGGGGAGGCGGAAGGGCGGGCCGCACAGACCGCATGGCTTGGCAAGCCCGTGAGGACATCATTGCTCCGTAATGGTGTAACGACTGCTGTATGTATGCGCCCCTCAATCCCCAGCGCCGCTGCTCTGAGGACAGTCGGAGAGGCCTCTCATGAGCATCAGCACCGCACTATGAAACCACGACTCTCATCTTGAGCCACGCAGCATGTTCGCCGCGCGCCCCCTGCGGGCTTTCCCGAGCTCAGCTCCATCACAGCTCCTCCGTCCTCGTCCAGTGCTCAAGCCCAAGCCAATCGTCCAACCGCGAACTCAAGTCCGCCACCAGTACTACAGATACAACCAAAGATACCAGCGGTTTCAAGCAAGCAAGAACCTCTTCAGACGATGGGTGAACAGACCGACCTTCAAGTACGAAGCCGGGGGTCTCGGCGCTGCTGCTGGAGGCTTCTACGTCTACAATCTCGAGGTTGTCCCCGTCTCCGGACGACGGCGCTTCAACATTTTCGGGCCGGAGACGGAGCAGGAAATGTCAAAGGCGTTCTACAGCCAGATCATGCAGGAGTATCGCGACCGAATACTGCCGGATTGGGACAAACGGTCACGGATGGTGCGCCGAGTGCTGGACCGGCTGATACCCGCCACGGGCTTGGAGGACTCGAACTGGGAGGTCCACGTCATCGAGGACGAGCAGCGCAATGCCTTCGTCATCCCGGGCGGCAAGGTGTTTGTGTTCTCTGGCATCCTGCCTGTCTGTGCAAATGACGACGGTCTCGCGGCGGTGCTCGGTCATGAGATCGCGCATAATTTCGCTCATCACAGCGCGGAGCGTTTGAGCAAGGCGATCATCATCTACGCGTTGATATTCGGGCTGGAGCTCTTTGTGGGCGCTCCGGGACAGATCAGCCAGCTTCTGCTGGACCTCGTATTCACGAGACCAGGCAGTAGGGGCCAAGAGAGCGAAGCGGATTATATCGGTCTGATGATGATGGCCCAAAGCTGTTACAACCCGGAAGAGGCAGCTGCTCTTTGGGGCAGGATGGCTCAGGTGGAAGAGAAACAGGGGGGAGCTCCGCCTCAGTATCTATCCACGCACCCCTCGAGCCACAACCGACAGGAGAAGATCCGAGAATGGTGAGTTGGAAGCATTTCGCACTGCCAAAGTAACCTGTCTGACTCTCTCGCAGGCTCCCTGAAGCCAAAGAGAAGCAAGCGCTGTCCGACTGCGCGTCCACTTTAGACTACGGTAGGTTGTCCCTTTCAAAGTGCCAAATTAGCGACTGACGTGACTCCTCAGCGCATGCCTTTAAACGAGCATTTGGCGGCGAATATACTTGGTAACCGTACCTCTACGACCAAAAGTGTCGATAGTCGTTCTGCAGCTTTCGGATGGATCAACTGGGTGTATTAAACTGCGAGCGTTATGCGTACATGAATTTGCTTTGAATCACTCTTGTTCAACTAGCTGGTTGCACGGGAGCCCCTGCTGCCGTATGTACAATAGATCCATGAAGATAGATGTCTCCAAGGACGATCAAGGCGCCGCTTCAGTCATTGGAGTTCTCAAGCTCTCTAACAGGTGTCTGAAGTTGTTGCCTGTTGAACTCATCTTGAAATGAACGAAGCCTCCCTTGTCTGCATCGAGGCTGCCTAAGTGAAGACCGCCATCTCTAAGAGGCGATGTTGTTTACAAACACGTGTTTGGAGTAGATTGAACCATCACCTGTCAGACTCAGCATCCAGAGCCCCGACCTGACGATCACTAATAGTCTGATGCTGATCAACGGCTCCCTCGTGGAACCGCGCCCCAAGCCTCTAGACCCTCTGGGCCGGCGGCATCACGACCCTGCTTAGCCCCGAGAGACCGGCGGTTCCATGGTCTCTGCCCATCGACCCGACACGCTGGCACCAGGCACAAGCTCGTGCCGTTGGTCTGGCCCGTTTGAGACATGCTGTCCAAGGCGCCGCGTGTGATTCTATTAGCGAGGTGCATTCGAGCAGCCACCAAGCTACCGGCACTGGCAAGCTTAGGCAAGAAGAAGATTAGACGCCGGAATCAGGTGATCGAAAGTGCATGCGGTTGTCCTGGCCCGGGAGGGGAGGGGACATGAACACGTTGGGTTGGGCGGCAGCTGGACAGAGGCGAGAGCGCGGGACAGCAGAAGCGATCTTGACGGTCAGGACGGAGCGGCTCGTGGATCGAGGATCGCGGATCGTCGATTGCTGCCGTATCTCCTCTTCCAAAGATTGTATTGGAGTTCTGTGGACTTCATATCGCGCATGAGAACGGGGCTGTCTACTTGTCCCTCGCTTCGTCGATCCTTCGTAGTTGCAAGCAGGAGGAGGTGTATTCACCACCTTCTGTAACAATTCATCTGTTCCGTTGCCGCCTTCCTCATCTTCCCTCGCTCTGCACTACTCTGCTCCGCTCTTTTCTAAAGCCCCCAGATTAGGGCGTCAAAACACCGCGCCCATGACACGAGCAGGGCAGTCTATCGTGCCGCGTCCCCATGCAATCCGGCCCTTGCTGAGAGGGAGGACTTATTGGGCAACTGACTCGACGATTATCTGTCTGAGTCTCGTACAGTATCACTGCTCTCTTATCCCATCACACCCTGCCCTGCACACCCGCATGCAGCAAGCCACTCCACCGGGCCGCCAGGCCCGTCAAGCCCGTCCAACGGGTCGACTCGGCGCGGATGGACGGCTGGCATAGCAGGGACGAGATCCTCCCGCTGTTCCAGCCTGCCGTCACGCCACTATCACTGTGTTCCCTTTCCGCGGTTGGCGGATGCAGGCGGTGATGCTTGTCGGAAGGAATGGGAGGTATGTGGGCGGAGTGTGAGGAGTGAGGAACCTTGGGCCGTTATGCTGGGACTGATTTTTGTGACTGGCGTGTGATGTCGGATAAGCAGAGTCAGTTGAGTGCAGATGACGCCTAGTCATGGGGAGGAAGAGAGTGGAGTGCAAGATCTGGAGAGGTTGTCAATCTCTACGGGTGGTGCGTTGACAATGTATACGCTTGTGTGAGGTAACTTCTTTGCCATCTTTGAACTGTGCTCTACCATCACCTATGATACAGGCAAAGCACTCAAACGTATGTGCAACTTGAGTGACTTGGCAGCAATGCACCAGGTAGATGCAACATAGATAGCTTGAATGAATCAGAGAATCAATGAATCCAAAGCCCGCACGCTATCAAACCCTGCCAACTCAAAGTGGTATCTCCCAAACAACAGGCCTCTATGATCCCAAAGCAGAAGCCCCTCCCAAAGTGAATAAATAAGAAAAGCATACCCAGAAAGATACCAGCGCCAGATACCCAAATATGTCCAGTATCTTCAGATACACCCCGTAGATGGCAAGGATATAGCCGCCGCCCACCTCTCCCCGTCGTGGTCGTGTTCGTAATCTTACACCTGTACAGAATCGTCGTGATCGCGTGCGTCGCCCGCCGTTCGTTGTTGTCCAACCATCTCCCATGGCGTAACAGCCCTTCAACTCTCCTCCATCAGCGCCTCATCCCCGCCCTCGCGCCATACCCTGCTTGCATCTGCCAACCTCCTCACCCCCGCAATCCTGCCCGCCCACAGGCCTTCAATAGGCGTCCTGAAGGTGTACGCGCGCTGGCTGCTGATAACCCCGATGGCCTGCAAGACCGCCTTCCGGGAGTCTCGGCCAAACACCGCGGGATGGTTGATCCACTCCAGACTGGACTCGAGCTCCGCATCGAGGGCATGCACGGTATGGACATCGATGCCGGCAGCGGGCACGAAGCGCGTTTCCGAAGCATGCGGCGACGGCGTACGCGCCTTGCCTGCTCCTTCTCCGCCGGCGCCCATGAATGAGGAAGACGAGGCATCGGTCGTGGTAGGCGAGGTGTTCCCCGCGCCGGCGCTGTGCGCGCTTGATGGTGGCGAGCGCAGCGCTGTGCCCGGAGGCGGGGGTAGTGGAGGCAGACCGCCTTTTCCGAGGCCGCGGAGGATGCTGCGAGTTTCGCTAAGGAGGTGGTGTGCGCGTTCTTGTTGGCCGCGGGAGACGAGGGTGAGGGCTCGGGAGAGCATGTCGGAGGTCAGGAGCTCCATCCTGCGCTGGACGACCGAAGGGTGTGGTGGTATTGGTGGAGTGGTTGGAGGTCCGGATTTCGGTTTGAAGGCTGCAGGAAGCATCGTTATGGCTAGTAAAGATGGCCGCGGTGAATGCGCAATCGCGCCTTCGCGGAGGATGTCCCCGTAGCTTAGGTCCGCCTGGATGAGAGGCACCTCTTCGACGCTCGTGCTCGGGTGATCCTCTTGATCTAGAGGGCCTCCGAGGGCTTCGAGCCCCGAAACAATCGTCTCCCAGGGGTCTTGTGGCAGCTGTTCGGGCGATCCAGAATCTGGGGTAATCGCGAGCTGCACGAGGATATCTGCGCAGCGTGTCAGCAATGCGCTCTCACGTGCAAGAACATAAGCTTACCTCTCTTATCGCCAAAGCGAAGATCACCGAGCGCTGCCTCGGCATCTCGCCCAGTCGCCCGCTTCGTGATCTGCAGCGCTCCGCTGATCTTGACGAATTTGGCAGGAGACCCTTCCGGAAGCCTCAGCTTCAGCTTCACATTCTGATGCGACGTCGTCTGCAAGGATCCTAGACAGCCGGCCACGCACTCTCGGAGCATCATCCAGTCCTTGACGTAGGTGTACGATGCCTTAGTCCGAGTGGAGAGCTCAATCATAGTGTCCGGCTTGTGCGTCAAGCCAAGACCGAAAGAATGAATAGCGACTCTGTGTTGAAGTTAGTATATATGCGGAGCTTATTAGGTTGAAACAAGACTACGTACTTGGCCGCCTCTGCGCGCGACACCACAAAATCCACACTTTCCGCATCAGAAATGGAGGAGTCGCTGATGAGCAGTATGCTGGAGAGAGGGTTGTTGGACTTGCGCTGCATGAGCAAGTCCATTGCCACATTGGCACCCTCGACCACGTCTGCTCGCAAGCTCTTTTGTCCAACTGGGCGTATCGAGTCGAGTATCTTAGGCCAACCCTTCCAGGTCTTGCTGGTCATCCCTACCAGAGGCACCCCGCCCCCGCTTGAGCCAAAAGTGACCAGCCCCATCCGATCCCTGTCACCGAGGTTGGCGACCAAAAATCGCAGCGCATCGCGAAGTAGGTTGATCTTGAGGCCTTGCATTGACGAAGACACAGGAATGACAACGACTATGTCGATTGGAATATGAATCGACGAGCCGATTCTTGACTCCGGTGCGCCGATGCGAGAATTGGTGTACTCCGTTGGCGCTGTGGCATTCGACCTACCGGCACCGTAAGAGGAGATTAGGGAAGAGACCCTCCTGTCATGGTTGTTTTGGCCATCTTCTTCGTCTGTTCCGGAACTATCCTGTTCGTAGTCTGGTATACTTGGTGGCTCGGGACGATTTATTTCGTTGAGAGCTCGTCTCCAGGCGTCAAGCTGGTTGTGGTTCTCGTAATGAAGGTGGAAGGAAGGCAGTTCAGCAACGGACAGATTGAGAGTAAGAATGCCTTCATCTGTGTAGATCAGGTTAGACAAATGATATTGGATACCGTGGAGCCGTCATACCTGACGAGCACTCGACCTGCTTCAAGTGCTTCTTAATCAATATTGATCCTTTTAGCGTGCATTTGCCTTTCTTCGGAGTGGGCGCATTAACGCCGTCCCATTGCGGTAACTGAGCAACCCTCTTCTCCTTGACACAAATTAGCATGTCAGAGAACAGGTAGCATTCGAGCTGCTGCCACGATTGACGGTCTTTGCCAACGCGGACGTTGCCGTGTAGGCGAAGCTTGCCGAATTGTGAGAAATCAAGGCCGTGCCAGTTATCCACACGGGAATGAAGATCTTGCGTAATCTCCTCCAGTAATGCTGCGCTCTCGTGCGGAGGTTCGGCCGGTTTAATGCCAGCGGGTGACTTTGTCCGATTGTGTTTTCCAGAAGAATGCAGTGAGGGCACTGCCGGGGCGGCACCCACATCCTCAGGATCGGGCTTCCACTTCCCATCAATCACTTCCACTGTTATCAAGCAAGTAAGACTTTGTTGCTGGCGTGATCGACTGATGGTTGGAAATTCGCTGCGGACAGTGACAGAAGGCGCCGGTATGGGGTTCCTGATTATGCCACGAGGACTACTAAGACTAGTCTCCATTGATTGAACGTCGTAGTCGTGCCTTCGGTTGTGAACGTTGCTTTCCGCATAGTCTCCGGAAGACGCCACACCAGTGGTGCCGCTGTCATTCCGAGCATGGCTTCGAGAATTGGAGCTGGCACCATCGAGCTGGCCCTGCCCGTTGCTCATGTCCCGGTGGTGCGTGTTTCTGCTCTCTGGCGGTTGGTACGATCGATTGTTCTCCTCTTGCCCGCGCACAGTTTGCGTGTCCCAAGGCGTGGGAGTGTTCTGCGCGCTCCGGTGCATGCTAGCTCCATCGTTGGTTTGCGCTCCACGCACGATACTGCTCAGCTTCTCTGTATGAATGGTTAGCACTTGGAGAAATGACTAGCAACAAACTTTCACTGACCAAGGTTGACTACGTTGCCCCCTCTTCTGCTGTCCAGGCTCAACGGCTCCTCACATGTGGGGCAGTACTGTGAATCGAATTCCTTCAGATACTCATAGAAGCAGGCCTCGTGAGAGACGTGCCCACATGACAGCTGTAGCACGCGTTCACCTCGTAGGGTATGTTCGAGCGGCTCGTCGCACACGGCGCATTCCCCTCCAACAAACGTACGTTCCCGCCGCGTGCGAGATCGGTCAAGGTCATGCGCTCCCGCCATGCCTTTGGCGGGGTATGTCTTCTCCAAAGGATGCGAGGGACCGAATTTAGGTGTATAACGACCGCTTGCTTTGACTGTATCGGTCGTGTAGTGTGAGGCTCGTGAGGTAGGGCGAGGGTAAGACTCTAACCGAGACAATAGGTGAGCCATGTTGATGCGTAAAACAAAACGAAGAACACGGGAGAAGTATTACTGTGTCCAGCCACGGGTGTATCAAAGACAACCTCTTTAGACTTCTTGGCAGGCTTCAGGGACTTCGCGGCCTCAGAATCCCGTTGCCCAAGCTCATGTAGGTTGAATGCGACGTGATGTGCCTGTTCACGCTTTTCGACAGTTCGACGAATGGCCGGGAGATGATGGTCTGGCTGCGACATGGAAGGTCTCAATTTGCAAGTGGCCAGATTCTGCTCCTCAAGGATGTTTCGGGCTCGGTCACGGACTCAAGGGTGGTCGATTCACCAGGGAGGTCGATAAAACCCTGGACGGCTGGAAACCGTAGTCCAGGCCAGGGCATGTGCTAAAGAGTGTTCGCGCACAACAGCGGAGCCTCGGAAGGTAGCAAGATGCAGTAGTCTTGCAATGGCTTCGAGCGAGGCTGTTCACGGCGCAGCAGCCACTATCAATGCTGGTCGGCGGTCTGGCCTCCTCTTGGCGGTGGTGACGCTGGTGCAGTGATGCTGGCTAGTAGGGCTCCTGGGACATTTGACGGGCGGGAATATTCAGGGGGTGGAGGAGATATGTATTAACTCTGCTCGGTTTCTGGAGAGAGTGTGCACTAAGGCGGCCATGCTTGGTGCGAGTAGCATGCCAAAAGCCTGGCTGATAGAGGGCTGCTTGCTCGTGTCTCTTCCTTGTCACTAGGCGGCCGGACCGAACTGCCGTTTCTGCAGCTAAGAAGAAGCTTGATGGATGGCGTTTTTTGAGGGCTTCATTTTGCTTTTCCCATCTCGAGGCGAGCCCGTAGCGTGCTGTGGCGCACGAATCACAAAAGCCGGTTCCCCTTTTACCGGCGTTGTGTCCCTTTTGTCCCCTGCGGGCACCACCATGGCACCGAGCAGGCCGAAACCTTGGCTCTGGAGGGCGCCGGCAGGCCAGCTGCAGCTGCAGCTGCATCTTCACGCCGCCGGGCAATCCCCAGCGTCATCGTGCATCTCTATCTTGTTCTCCAGGAATGCTGATCTGCGACGGCCCTGGCTGAGGGTCAACGTTCAGAAGTCCTGCTCCTGCGCTTTCTGGTCTTTTGCACCGAAGACAGTGCGTGTAAAGCCAGGTAAGATGTCTTGACTGCCGGAGCGCTGAGCGAATTGTGCGCGCCACAGGCTGCTGGGGCGGTTGAAGCCCCTGGCAGATCTGCGATACAGGCCGCTCCCCGGCCCAGCCCACGCAACGGTCTGCCTCCTCGCCGTAGCGCGAGTCACGGGTTTAAGCAATTGACTGTTTTTGAATACGTAATTTTGGTCGTCGAGTCGCGGAGCAGCTTCTGCTTGCGGACGCCTGCCGTTCAGCCTGTCGATGAAGAGCGGAACAGCGTCGATTTGGCTTTGAGGTTGTTTGACGTCGGCTGCTGTTGCAGTAAGGTTGCGATGATCTCTCGCGCGACGACGATCTTTTCGCACATGGCATGGCGTTGGCAGGGCCCGGCACGTTCGACCTCGTGCGAAATGATGCCATCCTGATCGCTCCCGCAAGGTTCCCCCACCACCACCACGCTGTCCGGCACTTGCTGATCGCTCCTCGTGCTGACCGGCAATGTGAGTGCTCCCACTGCAACCTTGAACGGTCAAGGAGTCGTTCTGGTGCACCACTCGCCAATCCACCCATTGCCGTGGTTGACAGAACAGACTACCAGCCCCGAGCATCCTCTAACGTGTCAAGAACTCATGCTGTATGAGTAGCACCCCTTGGGCCTCTACAACCTGACTAATCTCGTTGTTCCCATGGATCAAAGGTCCCTTGGCTGCCGCAGGCGTTCTCG
Organism: Coniosporium apollinis CBS 100218; assembly: GCF_000281105.1. Taxonomy (NCBI): domain Eukaryota; kingdom Fungi; phylum Ascomycota; class Dothideomycetes; genus Coniosporium; species Coniosporium apollinis. The sequence continues at coordinate 113,698 of NW_006913304.1, read as the reverse complement.
AAGTGCTGATCGGTATTTCTAGCGCATCCCGCCTGGCAGGAATGGCTCCCACTAACATATCTTGAAAAGGAGCGATATACCACCGTAGCAACGGGGGTATTGCCTCAGATTGCAGTGGCTTCAAAACGGCAGAGAAAACAAGATACACACGGAAAGAAACTCGCTCTGACTAAAGACATGGTCGTCGTCAGAGGCTGTCGTATCAGACGCCACATCAGCCTGGCTTACACCACAACGGTCTCCAAAACAACCATCTGCAGCTCCTGGCTTACTCCCTTGGGCATCATTTCATCGCAACGGCTTTCTTAGTGACTTTTCACTATTGGTGCGCCTCATGTGGTAGTTAAGGGCGATCTCTCACCATTTACCCCAGACTACTCTCGTGTAACCGAACCAATACTTATCCATCCGGGTGTCCTTTCCGCGACCCGGCTATCATGAATAGAACATCTGCACACCACTACCTTTACGCCACATGTGCGGAGTAACGTTTTATCACGATTAATGGAACATCAGGAGTCCCAAGGAGATGCGCCTGTCGTTGTCGTCGCGTGTCGCGCCGATCGTCAGGCACGTTTAAACCTCGTATCCAGTTTCCCCAGGAAGCTTTCCTTGCACCGTTGACCCCCTCACGACACTCCGTACTTATAGCCTTCTTGGCGATCGCGAGGATCGTTGTAAGGCCAATCGAACCGTTGACTTCAATCGGCGTATGACTCGGATTCCTTCAGTGTCTCAGCTTCTATCTTGCCCGAAAGTAAACTGGCTCCCGCCCTGTCTATTCTTAGTCCTAAGACAATTGCTTACGCATGGCTGCTCATGCTCTTCCTCAACAGCACAGGATCTCGAGTTCATGGGATTGAAGCTGCACGAAGATCCAACCAAGCAAGCGCCGTTGGCAGTGAGTAGGTTATGCCGGGCCATTCCTCAGGCTTCCTGTGGGGCCCTTGAACCTGATTGCTTTCTGTGGCCTTCAAGCTCTGTACAAACGACGTTTTACCATTATTGACCTCATGTACTACACCGCTGTGTTGAAAAGCAAGACCAAACGCGTTGTAGCCAGCCAATGGCCGCCCTGACGCGAACCCGTCATATGCAAACAACCGTTTGCTCAACCACGGGCACCACTGTTTGCGCTTCCCACTTTCTACACATAAAGGGTCGACAAACATCACACTCCGCGCGTGCTATCCCACTAACGTAACAATGGAGAAGAAGACACAAAATGCTGAGGTCGCCGCCACTGGCTCTCTAGACGCAGTTCTGGATATCGACGTAGTACCTTACCCATGTCCACCAACCTGCAGGAGATCAACGAAGGCACGTCTGGCACCGTTACCGTTGCGATTGCCCTGGCCGGTGTACTTGGCGCTTTGGGTTTATGTGTCCTCCTGATCTGGATCGTTCGTCGGGGTTTCGGAAAGAGGCAGAAGACGGACCATGGCAACGAGAAAGGACTACCCAGGCCCAGCTATATCGCACCAATTCGTAGGCGCCAATGCGAGCCTCCTCGACATCCAGTGGGCATGCGAGGCGGCGGCCACCATCCAAGATATACCCCAAGGCCAGAGCCAACCCGCATCAACGTATTGATCCAGAAAAGGTCGGACAGGGTGAGATATGAAGAACGTGAGAGCAGTGAGCGGTCATCCGAGAGCTCGAACCGATCCGACTTGCCTGCTGGCCCAGCGCCATCGCCCATTCGTCCACGCGCACCGCTCGGTGATCATATGCATCAGAACGAAGACCAAGCGGACCACGGGTATCAGAAAGGAGAATGTCGCAACCGCCCACGTCCGCAAGACACAGCTGCCCTTTGGAACAGAGCAGTGAATCGAGGACAGCCGTATGCGCTACCTCGGAAGCCTGGCAACGTTGTAGCAAGGAAGCACAACCCCAATCGCCACGCTTGGGTGTACGAGGAACCGGCTCCGAACCGAGTAGGACATCAGGAGAACGGCATCTCGTTTCCGGGACGGATTCAACTTGGAAGCCATGACCTGCGCCGTATGTCAAGGTAAGTCTGTTTGAATGCTTGAGGACAACTTACGATCTGGCAAGGAAAACAACGGACTCACGATTCTACAGACCCGCGAATGAAACAGCTAAGGGACCCGAACATGCACAAGCAGAGCCAGATAAGCATCATGGCAGCTTGCCTGCCTCGAAGGTCAAGCAGCTTCTCATGATGGCCCCTCCTCAGGCTTCGCCGCCTACTGTCGCCTCGACTCTGCCGTCCAGCAAAGCAGAGAGCATCCATGACGTAGCCAAACCCACTACCGCTGCACCTTCTACGCCCCGTGGCAGCTCTTCAACTGCCACCAGCAAGGCGTGCAGATCGTCAGCAGCATCAGAAAAGCGCGACCAAGACATAGCGTCGGCGAAGTATCGCGCCTCCGATCCGACACAGTCCACCTTGGTCGAGAAGTTCGATTTGAAGAATGCTTTGCCGAAAATGCCGACCGCTAGCCCGGCTTCCAGTCAGAGCAAGAGTCCAGTTGCGGGTCCGTGTGGTATTGTGCTACTAGGTTGGACCGAGCATACGCAGTCGAGTACAGCCGAGTCTTTCTCGCCTGCGCTTAAGGAGGTGATGGAGAGTACGCAGGCTGTTGTGGGGTCCCAGCTGTCTGTGGTGGTCTCTGATGAGGTGTCTTTTGCGGGCTCGCGATGACGGTCTGGTTGTGTCATGCACAGTAGTTATGGTTGAGGGATGCAGCAGTCTGTTGCTGGATGATGTGGTATCTTGAATGTTCTCTCGCTCTAGCGTATCCGCTGTGAACCCAAACGTGTCATACTATACAGGTCTCTCCAGTTCTGAAACGTCCTGAAGCAAGTATACAGACATGGAAAAATCAGCATGTGCTTAACTACAGTCACAGCTTGTGAACCTAAAGTAATTGATTGGTTCGTATGAAATGCCTTCTCGCGTATGTATGGATGTGGATCCTACAGAAAGACGCGAAGTTCAAGGTTTCGGAAAGCCTCCGCTTCTCTGTCCATGAAGAGAACTGGGCCGGAAGTCTAAGCCAACCGGAAATTATCCCGGAAACACTTTCTGCATGCCAGTCCCGACATCGGGCAGTTCGCTTGGTCGATATCGAACGCTGGATAGAGAAAGGTGGAGCAGTCGTCATCAGCTGGAGTAACGACGAGGACGATATTCTCCTCCCATTCCACCACACGTCCGGATGCGCCTGAATCGCTAGCTGGCTAACCTCAATGACACAGAGTTGACTGTCGTCATTCTTCAGAAAGCTACAGCAGAACTATGCCGTCTTTCCGCCCTTGCCCTTCTGTAGCAGACTTAACAATATAGGCCCAGGCGGTCGGGGATCCGCTCCAGCCTGTTGGAGGAATTTGGCGACATCGTAGTGTTTGCGATACAAGGCTATATGTAGCGGCGTATCACCGAACCGACCGCCTCTCGCGTTAATATCCAACTTGCTATTCGTTTCGACCAGCTTCTTCACGAGCGGCAGGCAGCCGTATGACGCAGCATAGTAGAGCGGTTCCGTCCGCTCAGCAATTTTCGGATCATGGCTCTGGAGTAGATGTTGGAGCCAGCAGGCGTAGTTGCCGCCGTTAGGTAGCTTCCTGGTGTCGAAGAAGCGCGAGATGAGCTCCCAATCGCGCGCTCCGATCTTCTCGCGGCTGACGTGACGGAGCCAGTATACTGTCGCATAGCTAAGCAGAGGAAATTCATGCCAATACACACCGGTTCGGGGATCAGCTCGACTCTCGCCGTTCCTAAAGTCTGTAAAGAGGAGGTATCCGAGACATTTTCGCATAATGGTTTGATTCTCCCATTGCGGGTTGAGCGTGTAGAAACTTGCCTCCGAGGTGCGAATTGCTTCGGACGTGAGAAATGTTTTGATGGATGAGTGCGCAAGCGTGACTTGACGAGTCTCTAAGTTGTAATCCGCAAGGCCCTTGCAGATTTCGAGTACAAGATGAGGCTGCTGGAGTCGGCTATCGCTGTCAAGCGTTGTGTCGTCCTTTTCGAGCACTACCGCTTCACAAAGCTCGGACAGGTAAAGGGGCCGCGATGAGAAGGACAGCCAGAGCAGAGCTCTTCGGGCCATGACACGGTCGGCCGGCGAGATTCTCTTCAGCATGCTTACATAGGTGCTGTTGAGGTCTACAGGCATCTGCTGTAGTGCTTCCCGAATGAGTCTGCCGGTCCTTTGGCTACTCAGGTGGTCTATTTGCATGCGAGCGAAGCGGAACCTGTTCAATGTCAACTTGCCTTTCGAAGTGACAGGCGCTATAGAGTAGACTTACGAGCCAGAAGCCCGGTCAATGATCACTTTCCTGATGTCAGCTTTCAGCTTGTCGCTAAGGCCAGCCAGCATGGGATCTTCTTTCAACCTTGCTTCCGTAAACACTTTGACGTCTTCTTTGACCGCATCAAACTTCATGTCTATTTCAGTCATGTCAGGATAATGCGCAGCTGGAGTGGTCTCGGCTACTACAGTGCTCGACACTAGAATGTGCAGGTTCTTCACTGATTTTAGCAACCTCAATAGCAGATGGATCAAGGTGTTGCAGTGCGCGCTCTCGTTCAGCGCATCAATGAACAGAAAAATGGACGAGAAAGCGGCGAGATGCTTGACGGTCACTGCCTCGAGCTCGGCCATCTCCGGCTTCTTGGAGGAGTCCAGCCCCTTCTCTCTCTCATACAGCAACCGGAATTCCTCAAGCATAGCCGGGTTCTTAGCTGCAAGTTGCGCTGCCAGCGCACCGAGAACGCTTGCCGGCTGTTGCGAATCCGCATTGTCGAAGGCGCAGTAGAAGTACGCAATACCAGCTGATGGGTCGTCGCCTTTCTTAGATATGATGTTCTCAATAGCATGGGCACTGTACCCAGTCGGTCAGTCACCTCGGTCAGCGGCTCCCCACGGCCGATTCCAGCATAGTCACCCGGGCAGAGAAGAATGGCTCACATGAGAGTAGTTTTGCCTGCCCCTGACTTTCCCTTCAACCACACAAGAGGGTTACGGCCGGCGGGTGCATTCTGCCAAGTAACCAGCGGTCCTTGAAGGAACCACTGGCCCGTACCAGGCTGCCGAGCTTTACATGCCTTGTGGTGAAGCGCCTCTGGATTAACAGGAGCCAACCAGCGAAGCACTTCCTGCTTGGCCGCATCGTTTTTCGACTGATGCCGATCTTTATGCTCTTCCTTGATGGCCTTGGCGATTTGTGAGACTTCCGTGAAAATCTTCTGGGTCACTGACAGGCTGTCGGTCATCATTGCCAGAATAAACCATGTCTTGACCCGCTCGAGGCTGGCGACTTGCGTGTCCACATCTTCTTTTGTGAAGGGCCAGCTCAGCTTGTGTATGGCCTTCTTGAGTTTCCCTTTTGGGATCTCGAGGGTGCAAAGCAGCTCCTGCAGGATGTCATTGGTATACCGGAGCATGCTCTTGAACTCTTTCGATCCGAAAAGTTGAGCGGACGCTCCCGTAGAATCTCCATCGGAGCTCTTCATCACGGCTTTTTCTTGCGCTTTAATGTGTTCCAGGACTCCACGCAGAGCGAATAGCTCCTTGGACAGGCTAGCGATGTCGTTGCCTGCACCTTTAACGGCGCTGCCATAGTCGTAGATAATAGTAACGATGTCCCCGATGGTAGCGATGAGACCTAGTACAGTAATAGGATCCATGATTCAATGGCTTGCTATACGCAGCTGAATAACTCACGATTCTCAGACGGGTTGGTATCGGCTGACATTTGAATGCGGAGACATCGTATTTCGAGGTCAGCAATTGCGGCCAAGAGCGCCACCACAGATCTAGCCTCACTGCAGGAAAGGCCTTAATATTTATAACACGCCATAATTGCGCTGGAGAACAATCTCACACTGACAGCAGATACAGACGCCGGTTCATTTACGCATGCCAAAGGGGTTTCGGTATTGAACGTGGGGATTCGTTCGCCTTTCATGTTTTACACAGCAGCCATAATTATGAATTCGTGAAGACAATCATTTCTTTGCTTGCTTATTCGCCGGGAAATTGTGATTGTTTTCACGGGTATATAAACAAATAATATTATAGAACACGGAATATTGATAAAAGCGCTCGTTGATCAGGACGCCATAGGGCTTCAACCTATTGACGTTCGAGAGCACCTTCTTCATCATTAGGGTTTGGCCCCTGCAGCTAGCGATGCGACACTGTTTACATTTGCTTGATTGAGTTTTGCTGCAGGATCGCGGCTCCATTGCTAAGCATTTACATTCATATTTTGCACAGCGTCTGCAGCGACTGCTGCGTACTATCCTTCGTCTCCTTTACCAACTTGGCGATCTCCTTGAATCTAGACAATCGAAGCATTAGCGCTAGTTCGCCAGCTTCCATCCATACAAAAGCCGCAATCCAACTTCCGCCTCTAAGGAGGGTTTATAGGTTACGTACTCTTGAATCCCGGCGTCTCCCATGCACTCATACATCCAGCTCTCGCTTGTCGTCACGACCGCGCCTTCCGCCCGCAGCCTAGCCAGCGCAATCGGCACCTCTTCTCTGTTGCAACTGCTTACACCATCCGCTAGAACGTAGACCTTGTGACCCTCACGCAGTAGGTCCAGTGTTGTTTGTGTGACGCAGATGTGGGACTCGATGCCAACGATTATGCACTCGCGCTTCGCCGTCGGTGGTGTGGTGGGTGGGAGATCGGCGAACGCTTTTCGGACCTCGGGTGTCCTGGTATAATGAGGAATGGTCAGCGTAGCTGCAAGGCGAAACGAACGGACCGGCAGGTGGTTGCTCAGATTATTGGCTGTGAGGAGGGCATATCAACGGCCATACCACATGGAGAACGCTGTCTTGTCGGCGTGGACTTTGGTGGAAATGCCATCGGGGCTGTCGAGGCCGAGCTCTTCGCAGGTTTCGCCGAGTCGGGACTTGTTCTGAGTTGTTGCAAAAACAGGGATATTGAGGATCTTGCCTAGAGTGCGAGATTAGTTAGACCCTGCTTGGATGGATAATTGGGCCGTATATGCTTCTACAGGTGCGTTCGGTGTGGTCGCGAAGCGCATCGGTAGGCTCACATACAGGCTTTGAGCATCTTCTGCGTAGTCGCTATGACTTTGGGATATTCGTAGATTGCGGGCCGAAACTTTTCTTGCAAGTCGCATATGCTTGTTACAGTATGAGCGTCTGTTAAACACCCTGTTGGTAGGTATGCAGGACATCATACAAGAGCGCGGGGTTCACTATATGTATAGGTGAGCAAGCGGACATTTAAGACATCAGAATGACCCACTGAGTCGGCGCATCGGCTTCGCCATGGTGACTGTAGTAGTTATGAACTGATGTATCTCAAATATATGCAACACTCGAGAGGTTCAACGTTGTCAGGCCCTCCGGTGTTGACGAGAGCCTCGGATGGAGCCGTTGGACCGCGGGGTCGATCGTCCTTGGCACGCGGGTAGGGCGGGCTTCCATGTCTCGTTTTTTCAGCCTCCAAACGACAGCCACATAGACTATCTACATACGCCTGCACAACATGTCCGATGATTGAATAGCAAAGGGCACAATTTTTGTGTAGGCGGCAATCCTACCGCCCGCCTTTCTGTGCCTACCTGCATGAACCCGTGGCGGCCCCGCAGGATTGCCGTAGAGCCATTTCAAAATCTCGGACAACTCTTAAGGGAAGTCGAGCCTCGCAGCTCGTAGAGAATAGCGCGTCGTAGTGCTGAATTACTGGAAGTAGGCCCATAGGAAAGTTCGTACTCATTGAATGACGGGTCAGCGCACAATCCCATTGTGTATTGTGCATTTCAACGAAGCTAAGAAAACGGTCCGCTTGGCTCGAGTGATGAGACTAGACTGCAGAATCATCGCACATGACGCACGAGGCATTGGGAAAGATGACAAGTGTAAGAGAAAGCAAGCTAAAGAAAGGTAGCCAGCTCAATCAAGACCCGGCGACAGCCTTTTGACACTTGCCGGCATAAACCTAGTAAGCTAACCCTAAGCCGGGTATGAGACTGGCTATACGAGAAAACAGCAGTAACAGATTCTAACGAGCATGCCTAGAACGAGAGTGCTCCAGGCCGGCATCTTGAAAGCTGTGTATCTAGGGCTACAGCAAGTGACAGCAGTGTTTGACCGTAGTTTAACCTTAGTCTAACTGTTGGTGAGCACGACGGTACAAAGCCACTCAGCAAAGTGAGACCACTCAACGTCTTGTTCTTGGGTGCTGGCGGTGCTCGACCTCAGCTGGCATGGATGGTTCAGCCCCCCGTCTGTCCAGCTGCGGCGTATGTCAGCTACTCCTCAGGGAATCAGGTCCACTCTGTGGAACAGTATAAGCGACGGACTCGTTCGGGTACTGCTTGAGGAGTCCCGGCTGGGGATGGGCTTTCGGGGTGCGTCGTGATCCCCCATTTCTGAGGGAATTATGGCGCACCGGCCTGTTTGGATTCATCTTCGAAGGAAAAAGGTCGTGTGTATCGATGACTGTGAGGAGATAATACTATGCCTTCCCCCTGTGATGCTAGTCTGAGTTTGGTAATGATTGAGCCCCATACAGAATTTCTTGACTTGTTTGAGACGCGGCTTTGTTGTGTCGGGCTGGTGCTGGGAGTAGGAGACGCCCACAGGATCGTCGCTGCCCATCTGCTGTGTCCTCGCCGCATACCACAGCTGGCCCGTTGTAGTCTCCTATTCGAGCAATGTCTTGCTGTCCGGTAGTCGCAGAAGCAAGTCGTTGCATCATTCAGAAGTGCATTGTTTCGCGCTTGTCCCCCGCCTTGACCTGGATGTGGCCGTTGTCAATCCGTCCCTGTTCCTGAGAGCGGGAGATCACTTCGCACCTGAACCAGCATTCGCCGCGCACATTTCTTACAGCACACTACAACCAACGGTTCCATTACGCCTCTTCTCACCAGTAGGAGGCACGAATAGGTCCGACTTGCGAAAGACACGACGATTTCCTGCGATTACCGCCCGTGGTTCTCCCCCATACCATCGCTATCCCGCAGTACCTTTGACCGCTGGAGGCTCGTATGAGCGATTCCCAACGGCCTGAAAAGACCTCAGCATATTCTTACCGACTACTCACAGGCTCGTTCGGACCGGGTCTAAAGCGACAGTGCAGCAGCTCAGCGCCATCACAGCAACTTGTAGCGACAGTCAGCTGTCAAGTCTCCGCCCGCAGACTCACTCCAACGGATTCCACAGTCCACCAACCGCTTCTGCCACCCTCTCAAGGCTACTGGCGCCACCCAGAAGACATTTCGCATACGTTAGGAACAGCCGTCACGGTGTCTTCACAGCAGAGAGACGTGTTACAGGCGTTCGAGCCGGATATTAAACCCGCAAAGAAATCATACACCGAGTGGCGACAAACGCGACAAACATTCGATGGGAATAGGCGAGTTGCGCAAAGCGTTACGAATGACAAGCCGTCGGTGACGCTGAGGAACATCGCGAACATGGCAGGAAAGCAGTATGAACGCTTGGGGCAGCCGCTCTCTTCACGACCTGTATTAGTCTCTCACCACTCGAACTCCGTGCCATCCACACCAGTCCAGCTTGCCAGAGACTTTCAATACCGCTCCAGGTCACCTTCACCCCATAATGGCCTTGGAAGCCACTCACCACGCTCTGTATCATCCGAAGCCAACGGTGTACTGCCCTCGTTACGGCCACGTGGTGGATGCAGATTTGAAACTTCAGCAGCGTTCGGCAGACGGCGCATCCCATACGATATTGGCACGGAGATGCTGGAAAGAGAGGGGGAAGAACCAAAGGCAGCACTTGAACCGGCCGAGGAGAGCAAGCTCAGTGATGATATGCGAGAGCTGTACGATCGGCTGCTACCTTCGCCTGAAAGTGATGTAAGAAGAAGGAAATTCGTCAAAAAGCTGGAGCGTATCCTGCGGGAAGAGTGGCCAGGGACCGACTTCCAAGTCCACGTTTTTGGATCTTCTGGCAACATGCTCTGCACAAGCGATTCTGATGGTGGGTTTCACATGGCTATACTGCCTACAATGGATGCTGACGCACATTGCCAGTCGACGTTTGCATTCAAACGCCGATGAAGAAGCTTGAAACCGTGCACATGCTAGCTGAGGCACTCGCTAAACGTGAGTGGACGCCGCTTCGAACCCGGCGGTCAACAGTACTGACCCAGGTACAGATGGCATGGAGAAGGTCGTATGCGTGCCCTCTGCCAAAGTTCCAATAGTGAGGATATGGGACCCCGAGCTCAGGCTTGCATGCGATATGAACGTCAACAACACACTTGCACTGGAAAACACGCGTATGATTAAAACATATGTACAGATAGACGAGAGGGTGCGGCCATTGGCTATGATCATCAAATACTGGACGAGTCGGAGGATTCTGAATGATGCAGGTATGTCAGCCTCTAGTAGAGTTTAATCGCTCGCCGCTGATCAATGTTCACCGCAGCATTTGGCGGAACGCTAAGTTCTTACACCTGGATATGCATGATCTTGAACTTTCTTCAGACTCGTGAACCTCCAATCCTACCTGCACTCCACCAGATACTAGATCATCGATCCGTAAACGGAACCGGACAAAGTTCGGACTTTGCCGACGACCTAGATGCCTTGCGTGGTATCGGAAGCGCAAACACCGAGACCTTGGGGCAGCTGCTTTTCCACTTTTTCCGGAGGTACGGCCACGAGATCGACTATGGTGCTTCAGTGGTGTCTGTCAGGCACGGTAGACTGCTTACAAGGCAAGAGAAAGGTTGGGACATCAACAGTCTGACTAAGGAGGCTCGCAACCGCATCTGCGTTGAGGAGCCCTTTAACACCTCAAGAAACCTCGGCAACTCCGCTGATGAGACTGCTTCTCGTGGGATCCATCTTGAGATACGGCGCGCGTTCTCACTGTTAGCCGACGGAGGTCAACTTGACGCTTGCTGCGAGCAATACCAATTTCCTCCACAGGAAAAGGTTACCTTTATCAAACCAGTGCAAGCAGCGAAACCAGTGTTGCTCCAAAGCGATTTGCCAACAAGGGAGGGCCGTTCGGGGGGCGGTTCAAGAGGCGGCAAAAGCAATTTCAATCAGAAGCACAATCATGGCTTCCGGCGAGCATCCAGTGGAGCCTCTTTCGGGAACCCTCGATATCCAAATCCTCCATACTCGAACCCACAAAGCCCACCCATTTCTCTACTTGGCTCCGAGTATTTTGCTCGTGGGGACATCCATAATCAACTGTACCAGCAGTACCAGCTCTTGGAGAGGCAGAAGGCGCAGCTACTCGCTCATACACAGGCTCATGCTCAAGTTGCCTCACAGGGACTGGCATGGCATAGCAACACGACAAACGGCTCGCCGCAGAAGACACCGTACCTGAACGGCCACGCTGGCCTTCATGCTTTAGACAATCCCCCTGCAACCGCGCCACTGGTACCTGGGTTTCTTTACCATTATCCGGCAGTCTTCGAGCAAGCACAGTCAACATCAGAGTCATCATCTCGAGAAGGTGTTAGGACAAATCCGTCGTCGCCGGCAATAGCCGCTAGTGTGCCTCTTCGAAGAGTGCCGCATCGCCCGTCAATGGCTACTGAATCCCCCTCCGCCTCTGTTAGATCTCAGTCACAGCCCGCGCGCACGGTCATCGGCCATCTCGTTGCTGAGGGATACCCATCGGTACCGGTGTACGATTCGACTGTCATGGCTGGTTACCCTACCGCAGGGTCTTATCAGGAAGCTCATGCGGTTCAGAGCAACGTAGACATGGCACAGAATGCGGCTTCCAACTACCCCGTCGGTAGCCCAGTTGGTGACTATGGTATGCCACGGGAGTATGTTGGCTATTTAATTGACAACTCCTCTCGAGCTCGTCCGCCGTTCCATCAGTTTGCAGTGCCGCAAATCCCTCCTTATAGGGAACATGCAGCACGCCGGCATAGGCTCAGTCCTGACAGAGGACAGTCTTTGATGGGCGAGTCTCCAAGGAGAATATCAAGATCTCCGTCTCCACTAGGACATTCTCGATACTACTCGACGGACAATTCCTCTGCACCGTTGCCGCCACCGGCGTTACCACGAAGCGTTCGAGCAGACTCCGTCCAGCCGAGGCAACCACAGGGTCTTGCGATCGCTAATGGCTCCTCTCCTTGGGTATCTGCGCAGTCACGAGACATTGGCAGCATCAGTGAGAGCTTTGATGCCCTGGCTTTGGGTGATCACGCATCTCAATCCTCCCTGCAAGAAGATTCGCACAGTCATAACCTTGTAGGGTCAACACAGCAGCCTCCTGTCAATGGTGATTCCGTGTTTCGACAGATACCGACCCTGGATGTCAGGAATGAAGCTATTGGCTACAGCCCAATCAAAGCAATCCAGCCGGAAATCCTTTCCTCCGTTGGGCATCGCGATCGGTTCCCGGCTTTGACAGAGGCTCTCCCGCTAGGCGCTCCATCCGGAGCCGAGGAAGATAGCTCTCGATACCAAGAGAATTTGTCTCCTAAGTCGCATCACCAACCTGGGTGGCCGGCGGATTCATTGCGGGAAACATACCCAAAGCCCCTGGACCTTTCGAAGAGCTCGGTGACAGCATCACATGACAGCCCGTCAACGAACATGCCTCTGCTCTCACCAGTTATTGAAACTCGAACGCCACCACCTACGGCGAACAGGAAATTCGAAGCAAGCACCGAACGTCCTATGAACGGGCCTGACCTACACAGTAACATGCCGAACGGGATTGGAACCAAGCCATTTCCGACAATACCGCTGAAAGACCAAGACGCCGCCTCGCAATCCAATCAGCCGAGTAAAGGTTGGCCTCTATCTGGTGACAAGCCGAGCAAAGACAACGCGTCCGCAGCTTCGCATGTCAATGGCTGGGAGAAACCAAAGGCTGGCAGAAAAGGTGGACGGAAGCACGCATCGTCGGGGGCAAATAAGAGTGCAGCAGAGATCAAGCCACGGGGCCAGACGATGCCAACTAACGAAGCTGAACGCAAGGGCGGCTGAATAGCTCTTCGGATCGTCCGGGGTTGAAGCTGCATCATTGTGGTGTCGAGCTCGTGTCTTGGCCAATACGGCAAAAGCGCCAATGCACTACGCCCTGGTCTGGGAGTATGCCGAGGCCTGACGGGCGTCGAGCTGACTGCGAATCAGAAGACAGCGGCTATAGAGGCGACACCAGCCACGACCGGCACAATAGGGAACTCCAGTTTCGTAGAGTAGAAGGTCCAATACGGACACATTTCACCAAAAGCAATCATCAGCAAGCCAGACACGTCATGGTTTTTTCCGGAACGGACGATCTATCATTCCACGGCGCAAGTGTGGACCAGGAAAGAAGGTGTTGGATGGTCACAGCATAGAAAATGGTTTGGCGTTATCAGTTTCTACTTTCCCTCGGCGCAACGGGACCCCGTACAGCTCTATCATCCTTTCAAAGGCGAACAGCCTTGGTTATTTGTCATGCTCTCTTTTGCGGCTTTCTCTTATTTGCATTTCAGCGCGGCAGGGCAGGAGTTTGAGCCGTTTGTGCCCTCATCGAGTACCCACTGGCATGTGTAACATAAGATAGATGGCTCAGGGCGAGCTCTGGGAAGTCGAAGGAACAAAAGTGATGGCTGGAGGTTGTAACAACGTGTGCGTAAGTAACCGAAAGAGCGTAGCTAAAAAAGAACACCTTGTGTACCGTCGTCTTTCATTACGCGTTTCGAAGTAGTGCCACGCCCTCCGAACCGCGATTTACCTCCAGCAGGGTCGACTCGGACGCGGGAGGTTCTCTTCGGTTCAGAATGAACCTGGCAGCCAAAGATCTCGGAGGTGGGAGACTTCGTTTGTTTCGAGACGAGCTTAATAGCCAATGCTCTCAGCTGCTAAAGTGCTCGGCAATTAAGCTGTTCGAAAAGCACAGCGATGGATGTCGGCAATTCACCCCCTACTGCTAACGGCGTGATACAGCCCGAAAGTGCGTGGTGTACAATACTTTGTTCGGCTGTTTAAAGTATATCAAACCTCATCTGGCAGCTCAGGCACATGCAACTGCGGATGCCCTACCATTGTCAACAACACCCCACTTCGTATACAACGCATCTCCGTAACACACTATACCAACAACACACCACCCAACAACAAGATGCAGTCCGGCATAACAGGTCTGTTCCATCCATCTCGTCCCTCAATATGAGATCCCCAATTAAATAACCACTACTGCAGCCTCCCAAGAACTCCACACCGCCTTCCAAACCCTCCTCTCCACGCCCACCCAGCGCGGCCTCCTAGCAAGCATATCCGACGAGGCCCTCGTCCCCGTTAGGACCATTCCTTCCACGTCCTCCAACTTTACCGCCGACCTGGCAAATCTCGCCCCGCATCTCAAACCCGACGCCGCGCTCTATATTCTGCTCCGCAGATCCCTCAGCACCACCTCGTCTCCCTCCTCCTCAGCTACAGGCGGCTTTGTCGCCATAGCATACATCCCCGACCGTGCGCCGGTCCGCCAAAAAACCCTCTTTGCTTCCACGCGCCAAACCCTCCTCCGCGAGCTCGGCTCCGAGAACTTCGGCGAGAGCCTCTTCGTTACTGAGGCCGAGGAGCTGAGCGAGGCGGGCTGGAAGAGACATGAGGCGCATGGGAATGCGGAGCGGCCGTTGACGGAGGAGGAGAGGAATCTGGAGGGGATTAAAGAGGCGGAGGCGCGGGAGGCGGGGGGCACGGGCGGGAGGAAGAGGGTTGGGGGCGGGCATTTGACGGTTAATGTCGGGGACGGGGTTGAAGAGGCTGTGAGGGGGCTTGGGGAAGAGGGGGACGGGGATAATCTGGTCGTGTTGGTAGGTCTTTCTCCTAGGGCGCCTACGAGATGCAAGAGAACGGTGTCGTGGTTCTTCCAGCTAACGCGACGGAACAGAAAATCGACATCCCAACCGAAACGCTCCATCTCGACTCCACCACCACCGCCTCCCCCTCCTCCCTCAGCTCCTCCATCTCCTCCACCGAGCCCCGCTATTCCTTCTACCGCCACTCCGATCCCTCCTCCTCCTCCTCTTCCACATCCACCCAACCCATCCTCTTCATCTACACCTGCCCGCCCTCCTTCAAGATCAAAGACCGCATGATCTACGCCTTGACCAAGAACGCCGTGACAGTGCTAGCCGAGAGGGATTGGGGTCTCCCGATCGCGCGGAAGCTAGAGGCGAGCGAGCCGGAGGAGATTAGTGCGGAGAGTATCGAGGCGGAGTTTAGGCCGAAGGAGGAGGTCAAGAGTGGGTTTGCGAGGCCGAAGAGGCCGGGGAGGCGCTGAGAAGGCGCTGGGGGCGTGCTTTGAGGGCTGGTGGGGGGCTTGACGAGAGGATTGAACGTTGAGAGCTCGTCGGTGTAGGATCGCCGCATCTAAATAATGATGTGACGGCTGGCTTGCGGCTGGCTCGTGGAGTGGCAGCTGGTTTATTGACCATCCGGATTGAAGCAGCACTCTGGCAATCCAATCGCCCAGCCGTAGTCCAAGCGCGGCATAGAGAAAGAGTGAACAAGACATAGACTACCTGATAACGAAGCACACCAAGCGCCTGGCCCACGAGAACCGAACCGTATGCAGGAACAAATAACGATTTTCCGCCCCATACAAAAGGCACCACCCCGTCAAAAGAGGGATGCCTCATCTTACCATCAACAAACTCGCAAGCCGCGCAGCTCTACTCCTCATACTGCCCACCGGGCAACATCTCCCTGCCTTTCTCCAGAATCGTCTTCAGGTATTCGTACACCGTGAACGTGACCGCCTGACCCGGCGCGACCCTCATGATTCTTGGCGTGATTCCCTTATAGAAGCTCCTACTCCCCTCCTGCTTCCACATGTCTCTGCTGATCGTCACTATGCGTCCAATAGCCGTCTGGCCCGGCTCCGCCGGCGTCTTCTGCAAGCGCGTCTTGATCGTGTCGATGGGCGCGTTACTGAGCGGGCCCATGGCGCCGGAGACCAGCCCGATGAACATGGTCTGGTAGCCCGGCAGGTCCGACTTACCCTGGTAGTCCTGCAGCCAGGCCCGGAACTCCGTGTACGCGGTGAAGTTGACGGCCTGGTTGCTGCCCTGGCGCAGGGCCGTCAGACTGACGCCGCGGTACAGCGCGCCGACGCCTTCTTCTTTCACCACGGTGTACAGCGCGTGCGCGGCATTCCTGTACTTTGGAACATCGAGCGGGTCCGCCATGCTGTGGTGCTGGGCCTGCAGCCTGATCTTCACGACCTCCATGGGCGTCACCACGGCCACGGCTTCGGTGACACCGGCCGCGAGTCCGGCGAGGAAGTTGGCTTTGCCGGTTATCTCGCCGGACCGGGCTGCCAAGGCTTGTTTGTACCACTCGTAGGATGTGAAGCGGATCGCCATTTTGGGCACGATGCCGGTCATCACCGCGCCCAGGCCTTTGTAGAGGCCGAGGGGCGTCTCGCGCTTGACGATCTCGATGCCCGTGGTTAGGAAGCCGCGGCGTTTGGCCTGTAGGGCGGTTAGAGGAGTGACGTTTGCTGGAGGTGGGTCTGGGGCTTCTGGATGGGCGGGAGTTCTTGTAGGGAGCATTTGGGGGAGCGGGGAGAACTGACGCCTGGCATTCGTGCTCTCCGGGAGAGCTGCATGCGGACTTTGATCGTATCTGGAGGGCCCAGTTAGCATCTTTCCGAGCGGGGAAGAAGATATGACGGGGGCTGCTTACCCAGGGGATGGCACACGAGCGCTTCCATCATACCTGCCCCACCGCCAGCTGTACGGTAACTATCAGCGCTTTATTCTCACAGGGAGCAGGCACCACGCATACCGATGAGGTTGGTCGCCGCGGACGCAGGCTGCTTGCCGCCAGGTCCCTTTACATTTTTTGCAGACATTGTGTTTGTTTGGCTGGCGTCACTAGCCAGAGCACGCTCGTAGGCCCAAACCGACGCGCCGGACTGCTTCAGGCTCCGCGGCGAGGGTGTTGGTGCGGGAGCGTGATCAGACGACAACACGGATAGCTATAATGGGCGCAGAGACTGAAGCAACCAGAAACGTGAGAGTAGAGTAAACGGAATTGAGCTGTTAGAGGAAAACAGGAAAGTGAGGGACACCCCTAAACGTGCCGGCGCACAGCTAGTCATATTGTCCAGCTGGGGCCGAGCAGTGAGGCAGCTCCCCCAGACCTCGGCGCATTGCGTAAAGGCTGGATCGGCGAGGGGCACGAGGAGCGAAAGCCGGCCACAGCTCTTCGAAAGGATTAAAGTTGACGCAGGACCGGATTGGCCTCTCGCCCATCAGGCTGGCGGCTCTGAATCGCGGCCTCGCACTCGCCCAGATGGCTAGCTGGCGGGCTGGACGAGCGGAGGCCTTTGGTTCGGGGCGCGTTAGCCGGGAGCCATCGCTGGGCCCTTTGCTGAGAACCCGATATGCGGCTGCCGAGTCTGGTCGTGCCGGATGTTTATCGCCCCTGCCTCACCGGTGGCTGTGACCATGCCTGCTCGTTGTTGTACTCTCAATTGTTGTCGTTAAAGCACAATCCCAACTCGACGCGTTTTTGCATGTGCTGCAGGAATATTTTGAGGATTGCCGAGGATGACGTCGCACATGGCAGATCAGGCTCTTGCACGTGGGGAACGAGCCGAAGACGCGGGGTTGGAAGATTGACACGGGCAAGCGCTTGGCGCCACATTCCGCTTCTCTCCGCCAATCTCGAGATTTCTCGGAACAGTCACAATGCGACTCCGGCTTGGGTCACGTGTACATTCATTACACTCAAAACCATCTGAAACGGTGAGAAGTTGATGAATCGTGCTGCTCGAGATACATCTCCGTCAGATCACGCCATTCCTTTGCGCAGCTATGTAAGATGCTGTTCAATCACTGTTGGTCTTGTGAAGTACTCAACGTATCTAAAAGTTCACCTTAGCATCGCCATCCTCATCTTCCAGCATGATATACGACTGACCACTGTACTTGCAGCCATACGTAACTTATACAACGCCCAACAAATGCTTAGCTAATTCTGCGCGCCATCACCCACTGCCGAAGCCACATAAATCCTGCCGGCCATTGACGAGTGCAGACGAACCCTCCTCCAAGCTTCCGTCAGCCCGTTACCAAAGCCATTCCGCCGGCCTCAACCCCTATGCCAGTCAACAAAAACGTCTGATCGAGTACCCCAGATCTGAGTCCTGCTCTTGCCAAACGGTGCCTGCGAGAGAAGAGAAACGGATGATATCTATACTCACGCGCGTGCCATGACATTCAAACACATCACAGCACTCACCAAGCAGTAATATCCTCCACCTCCGCCTCCCCAAACGTGCTGCTCTTCGTGACGCCCAGCTCCCCATCCTGCTCCCCCGCGCTCCCTATCTCTGTCGGCGTCCTCGCCATCAAATCTGGTAGCACCTCGTTCATGAACTGCAGCAGATGCGCATTGACCTGCTCGAACTCAAGCAGGAACGCGTCGTGGCCTTCGGGGCTATCGATGGTCTTGAGTACGCTGTTCGGGATCGCGGCCGCGAGCTCTTCCTGCTCGGCAAACGTGAACAGCCCGTCGCTCTGGATGCCGAGGATGAGGCACGGCTGCTCTATCTGCGCCAAGGCCGACTTTAGCGCAGGTACGGACGAACTGGATGAGGGGGAGTCGGGAACGTCCCCGTCGGTCCGTCCGCGGGACACGTCGTGCGTGTCGAGCTTGCGCGTGATGGCGATGTAGCAGTTGGCGTCGAAGCGTTTGATGAATTTCTCGCCTTGGTAACGGAGGTAGGACTGCGCGGAGAAGTAGGTTGGCGTGCGCTTGGTTGCGCCCGTCAGGGTCGACGTTGTTCTGGATATGGGCGGTGCCAGGGAGGGAGAGCTTGCGGGGAGTGTATTGGACCCGTGAAACTCGGGGTCGGTATTGAGGGATGGTGAAGCTGGCTTGGTGCTCTGTGCGGCTGACTTCTGAAGATCGGCCGTGCTGTTCGTGCGGGAGTTACGCGGCGAGCCAGCGTTCTTGTGGCCTTCGTTGTGGATTGCAAAGTGTTCGTGACCAGCGGAGGAGGGGCGTTGAATGCCGTTAATATTCTGTCGACGCGAAGGATCGGGTGTGTTCCGGCCAAAGCGGCTCTCGAAAGAGTCCCGGCTGCGATAGGTAAGGAGTGCTGACATGCGAGCCGCTCCTAAGCCGGTCGATGGAGGATCGCCGAAGGAGTAATAGCCGTCGTCGTACTTCGGGTCGCTGTAGATGCTCTGCCTTTGCGCCTCGCCCCAACTAATGCCCCAGGCGCTGTAGCGTGCCGAAGTTGCAATCGGGATGATGGACCTAACATAGTCCGTTCCAAAGTATGCAAACTCTAGGACAAGCATGCCGCCCATAGACCCTCCAATCACTGCGGCGATTTGACGGACGCCCAGTTCATCGAGAATCAGCTTGAAGATGTTCACATCATCCCGGACGGTGGTCAAGGGGAACTCCGGCCCGTACAGGCCCTTCGCTGGATCGCCATCTTTGGCCGTCACTGGACTGGCGCTGCCGTACGGGCTTCCAAGGCTGTTGACGCAGACGACGAAGAACCTCGAGACATCGAACGCCTTGCCAGGCCCTCCCAGCAGCGGACCCCACCAGTCGCCCACATCTGCGCTACCGGTCAAGGCATGGCATATAACCATAGCATTGTCTCCTTGAGGCGAAAGCGAGCCATAGGTCTTGTAGGCGACAGGCACATTGTAGAGAGTGACACCGGATTCGAGGGTGAAGGAGGGGATAACGGCGGTAGTTTGGTCTGGTATTAGGCGAGCAAAGGGGTTCTCGGGCTGCGATGCTAATCTCCCTACACCAGAGAGTTAGCCGTGCTCTGCACAACGTTCCACCAGATTTGAGCCATTTTGCTCAGTGTACGTACTGTAACGCTGCGCCCCGTTGGACGGCTGCTCAGCTAGATGGTCTGCGCCATTCGTTTCGACGGTCATCCTCTCTCGCGACAATGTCCAGTAGGTGTTTGAGCCATTGCAAGCCTGACAGGCACGACTCACGGTTGACTCTTTCCAAATTCATCGCTGATGCCGAGGGATGACGTGCTCTTTACGGGCCGGATGATTATCCGGGAGAAGTCCCTTGAAGGAACAACCAGGGGTCAGTTAAAAAAGCCATTGCCGCATAGAAAGCTACCTTGGTTGCGAACGTTACGGTGGATGATCCAAACGCAGTTCCCAGCTCAAAACGTGTTTACGTGATGGATGCGCGGGAGTATTACACTGCTAAACAGCTTACAGTCTCTGTCGCATGGGACTGATCTGGTCTTCCACCCTCAATAAGATCTCAGATCCAGCTCAGTAGTGACTTGGTCTTCACAGCGATAGCGTCTACGATGCGGCAACGGCCTTTTGAACGACCCTTAAACCTTCCGAGAATGGCAACATAAGATGTGCAACGGTTCCTATTCACGCGGGTAACAGAAATTGCCGGACTTGCCAATCGCCGCACTCCCGATTCACTCCCAAATCACCAAAGTTGATTAAGTTTACCACGTTTCTAAAGACATTTACTGCCGCCATTCCGTCTCTAGCTGTAGCTTGAACACACTTATTGCGCTGCCCCATGCCCGAAGATCCATCTGCTACATCAGTGTGGCCTGTAGTAGGCAATTGATCGTTTTTAGAGTCCGGCAATCTTTTTCATCCGCGTGCCATTGTGGAATAGATGATGAGAAAGTAAGTTCAGGAAATTCCGTTCCTATAGCCTTGTACCGCGCCCATCAATCTGATCAAGTTATCTGTATCTTACAAGTATGCTTTGTCCTGGACCACAGCACCATTGCGAGTGACGCACAAACAACCGTTGAACGTGAAAACTCGGAGCCGCTATTGCAAAGGAACGATCTAATCCACCGAGATACCTAAGCCAAATCGTTAGGCTTTGCGCACCGTGACTTTGTAGCGGCAAGGTCGTCTTCCGTCCAGGCGAACCCCGTCTCATCTTCCGGCCCGTCGTTACGAGCAGATCTGTCTCCGTCGATAAGCGCATCGTAGACTTTGCTCTTGCACCACGCGCAGAAGACGTGAAAACCGGCTGTGCCAAGCTCCTTTCCGCACGTGCACGGGTTTGCCTGTTATTCAGTCTGTCAATCCCACACCCCAAACCGAAACAAGGAGTCGACGTAGCTTACAAGCCTATACCTATTGGATTCGTTGACGGTCCACTTGTTCGGCGGGAGTTTGTACATCTTCTTGCCGGCCACACCGTTCTTCCGCTCAGCAAGCTGGCAGGGGCGGCAGACCCAGCGGTCGAGGAACTGGGATTTTGGGGTGCACCTGCAGAGATGGCTCTTGCGTTCTCCGCTAAGAGAAGTACAGTTCTCGCATTGATACTGCTTCCTGTCTGCCATGTCGGGCTGTAGGCGCCGCTCGTTGCAGCGGAAGGCCGCGCCATTGGCATCGTGCTCGTATTGCGCCAGAGTCGACTCGGCCGTCACTTCGTCGCTGTCATCATCATCGTTGTCGGCATCGGCTGCGCTGGCCGAGCCATCGGAGTTCGGTGTACCGTAGTTGGTGCGGTAGAGGATGTGGAACCGGCATTCCTTTGTCTTTGTGTTACTACTGGCGGGCTACGTTGAATGGAAGTTTGAAACGGAAAGGGCTTTGTACTGACATTGCAGACCTTGACGCCACAGCTTGAGCACAGCTTGCCCTCCGCGCCCTGGCATTGCAGGTTTTCGGGATGCTTTATGTAGTGGCCACGTGCCTGCTTTCGATCGAGGACAGCCTTGCCATCACAGAGCGTATACTGCGCGATAACACGGAAGTTCCTCATATCCTCGCCAAGGTGCTGGTGGACGTGCTTTGAGGTGCGAGAGAGATTGAGCAAGTCCTTGGTAGTAAGGTGTGATGCGATGGATGTCGCAATAGCGTATTCGGTAAGTAGCAGGGCTAGCTTGGGACAGGCATGAGGTTGGACATAGTTGTCTGAAGACATTTTGCTGGTGGTGCTTGTACTCGATTCGCTGTGTATGTCGAGTGTTGAATCAACCTGAAAAGCGTGGACAACGATGGAGCTGAGGGAAAGAGCAGACGAAGCGATGATAACTCTGTAGTGTCGAGAGAATGTGAGAGAATATATACTGGCGACACACCGGGATATCAGACCAAGCTTGTAGCAGCCTGTGAAGCAACGGGCGTAGCGTAACCCGTGGCAACGGTAGCGCGTGAAACTGAATTCATCTGCACCGAAAGAAGGGTAGGATTTACCGGGTTACCATACACGTTATGCAAAACCTCCGCTCATCTCATTTAGCACTGCTTTCTGGCGCTGCGCGCTCATCCGCTCGAACCTATCCACCGTCATAACAAATGTACCACGTCCACCAGTCAGCGACCGCAAGTGCTTAAGGTACCCTATCATCTCCTTTAACGGTACGCGTGCGGTGATCTGGCGTTGCTTGCCCGCTCCCGCACCAAAATCGTGGTATGCATGATCGTCCGACATGTTTCCTTCAAAAGGATCAGGCGGAGCATATATGTTCTTGGGGTTGACGATTCGGAAGTCTTCCACGCCTGGGGGACTAGAGCCATCCGACTCGGAGTCCTCAGCAGCTGTATCCCCGTCGAGGGACAGTACTTGACCACCTCTTGCAGAGCTGATGTCTTGGACCACACTTCCCAGGTCGCCTTCTGGAACAGCAATCGTAACCATCATTACCGGCTCCATAAGCACGGAACCTCCATTTACCGAAGCTGCTTTGAGCGCCGCTTGGACGGCTAGGCGGGCTGCGTTGGACAGTGCCGCTGGCGTTGTGTCCGCGAAGACGTCTCTAGTGTGATCAAAGGAGATATTAACCTGAGCAGAATGAATGGGATAACGGTGAGCTGGCCCACGCGCTAGAGCTGCCGATACGCCGCTGGTCAAAGCCGCGATAACTGCTGTAAACGGTAGGGTCACAGGGAGCGGGGGCTGCTCCGAAGAAACCGGCAATCCAGACCGGGTCAGTGTGGGATGATGTATAATCAACTGATTGGTGTCCAGTTGCACGATGGTCTCGTATGGATGATCGCTCGCCTCTGAGGCGGACACATCTGTGGGCGAGACGGAGGCGGTACAGGATGCATGGGATGGTTTGCCCGCCACTTCCCGGTTCACCAGCTCGGTATGTAGCGAAGTGGCTGAGAGTATCGCTTCGCGATAGCTGATCTCAATAGCACCTGTTGCAGCCTTGGTTTTGAAGTCGTTGATGAGTCTGTCCCGAGCGATCTCCAGATGAAGCTCACCCATACCAGCCAGATGTGTCTGACCGCTCTCTGGGTCGAGTGACACGTTCAAGCTAGGGTCTTCTCGCAACAAAATGGCTAGCGTCTCCGATAAGTGCTTTTCCTCGGCAAGACTGTTCGGTTCCACACTCGTAAAGAACACTGGTGGTGGGACGTTGATAGGTCGAAGCTGAAGGCTGTTGATAGGCGCCGGCGGACCAACCTTCGGATTGACCCCAGTGTAGGAGATCAGCGTGTCGCCCGTCCTGGCGTGCTTCAGTCCAACGATGACACCAATCTGGCCGGCAGGTATAGCTGGTATCTCAACAGCATCGGAAGCGTACATCTTCAACAACCGAGGCGCCCTTTCAGTTACATGGAGGTTCGTGTTGTACAAAGCCGCGTTACGTGCAAGGGATCCCGAATACACTCTGACATAAACAAGGACTCCTCGACGGGCATCGTTGACGACTTTGAACGCGAGAGCACAGGCCTCGAGATTTTGCAGCATGACAGTGCTCTTATCAGGCCGGCCTGCGACAGCGTTCTTACCCTTCGCTGGTGTCTCAGCAACTTCTTGCGCAAGTGAGATCCTGCCTGAAAGAAGATCTTGGAGTCCACCATGTGAGGATCCGACACGTACTTCAGGGTCCGGACGCTCCTCTGGTGACGGCAGGAGATCTACTACAGCATCAAGAAGGGGCTGCACGCCGATGTTACGGAAACTGGCTCCAGCAAACACTGGTACAATCCTCTGCGGATACTGTAGCACGCACTTGCGGAGAGATTCTGTGATGTCCGATGCAGGGATGGCTAGGTGGTCTTCGCCGTATTCGAGGAACTTCTCCACCATTTCATCGTCATGCTCGCTCAGAAGCTCGACAAGGGCAACTCTGGCCTTCTTGATTTCTCCTACCAGCTTCGGGTTCTCTGCGGAAAGTTCCTTTCGGGAGAGAACCTGCACAGTCTTACCATCACCGCCCTCCTGCCATCTTAAAGCCCTCAGCCCGACGGCATCGCCTACACCAACTAGCTTGCCGTTACCGTCTTGCCACCAAGGGACTTGGCAGACAGCAGGCCAGCAATGCAGGCGAACTCCGATCTCCCTCACCGTACGACCGAAAGCTGCGCCATCGCGGTCGAGCTTGTTGACGTAGATGATCCTCGGTATCCGATAATGGTTAGCCTGCGTCCAGACCTTCTCTGTCTGCGCTTCTACACCGGCAACCCCATCAAGGATACACACAGCGCCATCCAGGATCCGGAGCGAGCGCACAACCTCAAAGGTGAAGTCCGCATGGCCTGGAGTGTCTATGAGATTTATATTGTGCGGTATTGATGACCTTGCCAGAGGTGGAGCCTCTACAGAATTATTGAATTTCTTCGTCGGCTTGGAGATCTGCTGCGGGACTGGCTGATCTACTGGTGTAGGCCAATGGAAGGTGATGGCTGCTGACTGTATTGTAATGCCACGTGCCCTCTCTGCGGGTAGGAAGTCCGTAACAGTAGACCCTTCGTCGACATCTTTAGAATAAGATTAGTGGACTGCGATGGAAGGATGGAACTAAGCTGAGAGATCGTGTGACTCTTGACACAAGTGACTATGAACGGAGACAAAGACTGCGGTGCGAAAGAAGATACGGCGGAACATTTTGAGAAGCTACCTGATAGAAACACTACGCTTACCTCCTATTCTGCGAGTGTATCCGCTGTAGTAGAGCATACGCTCCGTGGTGGTAGTTTTGCCCTGGACGAGATGAGACGCTAGCCAGAGAGTGACTTGTGTTTTACTCACCGCATCGATATGCGCTATTATGCCGATATTGCGAGTTCTCGATAGGTCTCCTTGCGAAGGAGGGACCCCGGTTCCAGGGACATTGTTGAGGCGTGCGGAAACGGATATCGACCTTTTACCGGCTGCTACGTGGAACCGTAGATGACAGGCTCGCCATGCCGCTCCAACTCGCATCCCCGACGTCTCTCAGATGTGGAAATAATGGCGGCGGTGTTTGAGAAGCAGGAGGCGTCTGAAGTCTGATGGACCTTGGGAGCTTGCCCAAAAGGGAAATCGTGATGTTTAGCGAACACGACGGTTCAAGCTGCCCTCTCCGTTGCAAGCAACCGTTCACGCAGCATGACAGCCAGCCTCCAGTCTACTAACAGCCCACTTCGGTCTCCGTAGAGCCGTACACACATTGAGCGAACAACATGGATTACTCTGCTGTAGAGCACCAGGACGGCTCATCGCCCTGGGCGACCTCCCCTCAACGCAACCGACCCAGCTATGGTCCGCGAACGAGCGATATACCACCGTCTCCGCTACCCCCTCAGTCGCCGTACTCGGAAAGCGAACCTAGGCAAGAGCGCGAACCGCTATCGGAGAGCGGCACGACTGCAGGCGTAGGAGAGAACGGCGACGCGGAGCACAGGCAGCGAGAATCTACCGCTCAAATCAACCAGCCAGACTCTCCCCTGCAGCAGCGGTACAACCAGCAACAGTACCAACAACAACAACAGTCACCATACGGCTCAGACAGCCACCGCCATGAGCCGCAGCGCTACCATCCCCCTCAACGGCCGCGCCAGAACATCCCGCAGTACCGGCTGTCAGCCAAAGTCACCGGCCTGGAGCGGACAGGGCGCAAGGACCCGATCCTGAGATTTGATGTATATGTACGGCACCTGAACATCGCGTCGATGAAGTACATGATACTGAGAAACTCATCCACTAAACAGACTAACCTCCCCAAATTCCGAACCACCCAATTCCGTGACGTCAGGCGGCTACACTCCGAGTTCGTCAAGCTCGCCGACCATCTTATATCGGCTAATCCGGAAGCCTTTGTGCCTGCTGTGCCGCCACCGGTGACTTCGGCGGGTGTCGGGACCGACGAGGACGAGGCGAGGGTGAAGGCGGCGATACAGCGCTGGTTGAACAGTGTCTGTGGGAACGAGGTCCTGATGCGGGACGAGGAGATGGTCTTTTTCGTCGAGAGTGATTTTGGGTACAGTCCTGTGGTGAGACGTAAGCAGCCGGCAACGGGCGTACGGCGGAAGGTCATCAAGCAGTTTGCGCCGCCGCCGGACGACACTCCAGAGTTACAGGAAGCTCGGCCCATCGTCAAGCGCTTCTACCTGGGCACAATGGAGGCAGGGCAGAAGGTGGACAAGGTTGTGAAGGCTAGGAGAGGTCCAGCAACACATCACCTGTGCATGAGCAACCCTAGCTAACCTGGCCGCAGGTCTCGGTCTCGCCGAATCCGACTTAGGCGTCAAACTTGCTACCATGCACGCTCAGGAAACACACCCAGGCCTTAGCACCGCATACCGCAAGCTCGGCAAAGTGATTCAAGCAACCGGCGACTACCATGCGGCACAAGGCACAGCCGAAGCCACCACCCTCGGCGACCCCCTCCAATACCACTCCTCCGACGCCTTCATCGTTAAAGAGACCCTCACGAACCGACACATCCTCCTCCGCGAGTTGCTACAAGCCCAATCCGCAACGCGCGCAAAGCTCTCTGCGGCCGATAGACTAAAAGCTTCCTCCTCGGTCAAGCACGACAAAGTCAACGAGGCCATCTCCGCCCTCGACGAAGCAAAGTCCCACGAAACGTACCTCAAGCAGAAAGCCGAGCGCGTCACCTCCAACCTCGTTCAGGAGCGCAGGAAGTGGTTCGCGCGGACGTCTGCCGACCTGCGCAACGCCATCCGCGAGTATGTGGTCCGTGAGATCGAGGCCGAGCGCCGCACCCTTGCCATCTTGGAAAGCGTGCGGCCGGACATCCGCGCCATAGATGCGAGCGGTGGCCTGTCGAGGCTGGGACGGGAGGCGCATCCCGCACAGCGGCGTGCTAGCCTGGCGAGCTCACAGGGGCCGAAGGGCGATGCGTGGAGTGGGGTTCCGAGGCGGCCGGATGGGCTGAATAGGAGTATCAGTGGCAGTTTCGTGGCCCCAACGCTGCCTGAGGAAGAAGAAGGAGAGGGAGATGGAGGTGCGAAGGGAAGGAAGAGGGCGGTTAGCGGGGCGGGGAGTTTAGGCGGGGTGGCGGAGGAGGATGACGATAGGGTGGATGCCAGGAATGCGGCGTCGAGGTTGGCTACGACCACTTTCTAGAATGGGCAGTAGGCGATCAAGCGGGTTGGCGAACAGTTTATGGCCTTTGTGGCTGGCAGATTGACGGGGATACGCGACAGCATTGAGCAGACTGCTAAATTCGAAGCCGAGAGCCATGGCGTATCAACTCGACCTCTAACTGTGCTATGGCTACGCAGTTTTCTGATGAAATTGATTTGGTTTGCTCATAACCCGCCTTGGATAGCGAAGGAAGACAGGATGAGGACCAGTGTGCAGATGAAGGCCCAGACGAACGGTATCCACGTCGACATCCTCAAGTAGCCGGCATTATACACGCCGCCCAGCCTAGCAATCGTCAGCACTTGTGCGGGTCCAATCCAGCCTTAAACACACGCACAGCCCTCCAACAACGCTCCCAGCAATCACCGCCACAATTCCCCCCACAACAGCATAGACGATCGGCACGATCCATATTATCTTCCAGCTCCTCCACTGGACGGCGACGGCGTAGCCGCTCGTTGCGAGGTGGACGGCCCCGAAAAAGATGAGAGTCCAGATTAGGGTGAAGCGCCAGATGTCGGAGGCGCAGTAGAGGTAGTTTGCCTGGTCGCCTCCGACCGGGAAGGGCCAGTAGAGGGAGGGAAACAAGGGGACTACATAGTCGGCAGGGGCGGGATCCGTGAGACGGAGGTCGAAGAAGCTAGGATAGACGTGTCAGTTGAGGTTCGAGGAAGTGCGAGATTTATCTGACTGACCTCATCGAGCGCTCTGAGGCATCCCAGGGGCTGCGCAACGCCTTCAGCAGCTGGAATAGAAGGTTGGTGTTTAACGTCCAGGTAAACTGCCAAAACACCACCGCACAGACCACAGTACCTATCACGAGCCGAGGCATGGACAGCATGCTCTACATCTTCCCTCCATAGGCCATGTACCATAGATCGAGCTTCAAGCACGCGAACCGTGACCATGCCTGCCGACAGGCTCTTGGGAACTTTACTACGGTCTCTACAGACCTACACAGACCAGCAGGACACGCCTAGGTAATGCCTCAAGCGCGGGCATCGGCACTTATGATACTAATCCGAGCAGGGTTCTTGCGACAGCCGCATCCCTCCTTACTACCCTTACGAATCCTCTCAATGTCACTCTCCTCACGACACAGCTGTTAACTGCGCCTGCTATATGGGACCGACCGGACGGGCTGCGAACATGTCTCCGCTTCATGGGCGTCTTCCACTCCGCTGGCCTTACCATCCTAAACCACGAGGTCGCGAAGCTCAATGGAGAAGCGCAACCTGCCTTACCAGGACAAGTACCACTCAGTGGAGGACTGTCACCGGAGGAGTGGGTGAGAGCAATCGCCAAAGGCGCCGACGAGCGCTCCCAAAGATGGAAACATATGACGGTGCTCGGTGGTCTGCTGCTGGGATTGCAGACTCAAGACGAGCCGGGGCTATTCAAGAGCATACACGCGAAGCTGGAGGAGGGCTTAGTACAAGCGACGAACCTCGCGTTGGACGAGGCCAGGAACGGCGACGAGCTTGGGGCTCACTGTGTCGCATTGGTACTGAACCACACGTTTCCAGTGCTCTCGGACCATGTTCGCGCGCAGCTGGACTATGACAGACTCCTACCGGTTCTGGTCGGAACGGCGTTCTTCTCTTCTGAAGGCTTCCAGTCCGGCTATTTCCTCGGAGCCGTCGACCTGGACGTTGTGCATATGCCTGGGGGAAAGCTCAACTGGCCGCCTCATGCGACATCCTACCAACAAATCCAGAGGATCCTATCGCGGCCTTTGGTGTCGTCTATGGGTCCTCTTTCAAGGCTGACGTCGCACGCCGTGGAAAATGTCAAGGATCCTTGGTTGATCCAGACTTTGATGGACGATCTTGCCGGCTTTGCCAGGGCTTTGACAACTCAGTGGCGGGTCAACAAGCTATCTGAGGTAGATGCGTCTGAAGAGGACAGGGTCTTGCACCACGACGCGCGGGAGAAAACCCTGCCGTCACTATGGAAGCTCCTCAAGACCGCCCTCTTCGCGACCGTAATAGTCCTCCGCAGCGCAACAGGGCGCATCCTCGGAGACCCCGTCCTCGCAAGCGACGGCGTCGCGCCCATCATCGTCACGCAAGCACTACACACCCTGCGCAACCTCTACTTCATCTCTTCCCGCCTCGGCGCCAATTCCTTCTCACAATACACATTCGTCTACCTAACCGCCCTCGACATCCTAACCCGATACCCCGCCCAAGCCGACGCCTTCCTCCAAGCCATCCGGCCCACCCAGCTCGGCCACATCCCCAGCCGCCCGCTCGACCGCTGCCTCGACCTCTACTTCCTCAACACAGCCGAGCACTTCACGCTGGCCCTCTCCCCGCAGACAAACGAATCCCTCCTCCTCGCAGCCGCGGCGCCCTACCTCTCCGCGGCCGACAACGGCACCCTCCTCCCCATCTTCGAAGCCGCGCACAGCGTCGTGCTCGCCGTGCTCTGCGCGCCGCAGAACGCGGAACTGGCTGCTCGTTACCTTCCATTTTACGTCGACGCGCTGTTCGCTGTGTTTCCGCACAACCTGTCGCCGCGCCAGTTCCGGCTGGCGTTCAAGACGCTCCTGAGGATCACGGCGCCGCCGTCGGAACTTGCAGCTGCGCAGCCGGACATCTCGGGGACGCTGCTCGAGCTGGTGCGGCATCGCGCTTTGCAGGCGTCGTCTGCGCCGCTCAAGCTGGACACGGCTCCGGTGACTGCGGCCGCTGAACCGGTGGACGCGGTGCCGCAGCCGCCGCTCTCGGAGCAGGCTGTCTTGACGCTTACGCTGCTGGATGCACTGCCTTTCCTGCCCCCGGACGCCCTCGACGAGTGGCTCCCGCTTTCCGCGGAGCTGGTCAACGCGATTGCGGACGAGGAGATGCGACGGGTGTGCCGGGCACGGTTCTGGGAGGTCATGGTTAGCGGGGAGATGGGGCCGGAGAGCGCGCTGAGGTGTGTGGCGTGGTGGGGGAGCAGGGGTGGAAGGGAGATGGTGGAGCGTGGGAGAGGGGATAGAGAAGAGGTCATGATGAGTGGAGCGCTGCCTGGGGGAGCTAGGGAAAGCAAGCTCTGAGCCAGTGGGCTGCATGTTGTAGCTGGTCAGAGCGAACTGCTAGGCCGGACCGGCCTCTGGAACTTTGGCGATGGGCCAGATGGCTGCATGCTGGGACCACGGGTTGCCGGTCCTTGACATGGCGGCCGTTGTAGGCATTAGACAGCCGCGAGACCAACTGTGGCTCGTCTCCGCCACGCTCTAGCTCTGGGACGACGCTTTCCCGCGGCGGCGACTGCGTGGGCGGGATGCGGTTCGCCGTTGGATCGACTTGTGCGATCTGAAGCGTCCTGTAGTAGTGTTGGTTGGTTGTAGCGAGTTCCAAAGCTGCATCTGGAAAGAGCTCCGTAACACGAAGGAGAGGCGCAGGGGCAACGCGTTGGAGCTGGAGCGGTCCTCCTAAATCTTTCGAAGATGTAATTCGACGCCAAGAGGGATGTAGGAGCGACTGTAGATTAGACGAGCAGCTGCAAGCAGCTCGCTTTGGGAACGGGACCGTGAACGTAATCTGATGAAGTAGGCTCACGGACGCGGAGGCGGTGGAATGGACAGCCAAACGCATCAAGGATTCCATCACTCGGAAACACTTAGCGTTCTGGATCGTACTCACCAACCTAGACGGTTCTTGTCCCTAATAGCTTCCGGAGTATACTATAAGCGCGAGCACACATCCTCCTTGCAGCCTGCAAGCTGCTCGTAGCCCTTGGTCATCTACACTCACCCCCACCGCCAGGCCCACTCCGGTCCAACACATCCAACCTGACACTCCCTTTCTACCATGTCTAAACAATCGCATCGGGCCTCTCAACTCTCCTCTTCGCCGTGCCAATGCCCGCAACTCCTGCCTCCTGGTTCACTCCCAACCAAGGCTTCTTCGCCTCCCCGAGCACAGTCTCGCTCATAAAGTATACAAACAGCCCCAGAATAATCAGCACAAACGCAATGGGATACATCCAATGGACCGACAGCCCAAAAACCTCAGTCCCAATGACCACGCCCCAGAAATTGCCCGTGAGCAAGCTAATATTGAAGAAGGCCGCGCTCGCCAAGCGGAAAACGAGCGGCGCAAGCGAATAGAACAGCGAGAGGATGAGTGTGTATCCAACGAGGTACCCACCCACCTGCCCGTCCCAGACCGCGGTCTGAAACGACCCACGATCGAAGATAGCAGCCTGCACGCCAATAATGATCGTACCCCAGAACCCAATCTGGCCCACAACCTCATACATATGCCGTTTGCTAACCAGAAACTCCTCGAAGCAGTTGCTAAGTCCATAGAACGTGGCCCCGAGCAGAATAAAAAGATCTCCCTTGAGCTGGTTGGCCGCTTCGCCGCCGTTGGAGCCCGTGATGTGGTCCGAGGCGAGCAGGATGCCCATGCCGGCGCAGCAGACGAGGATCCCGAGGTATTGGGTTAGGTGGTAGCGCACCTTGAGGAAGATGAGCGAGATGGCGACGACGACTACGATGGCCCAGAAGTTGATGAGTTGGGCGGAGAGGATGGTGGTGTAGCGGTAGCCGAGGACGAAGAAGTAGTTTCCTTCGACGTCGAGGAAGGAGAGGATGAAATCTTGGTGCGAGGGTTAGTTAGCTTTAGTGATGCGTGTGACTTGATTCAGTTGGAGCTCACATTTCCAGCCGTCTTTGTACAGCAGCTGCATCCAGCCTTTGAGCCCGTAGCGATAGATGGTGATGCTCGTGTAGACGAGGTTGAGAAGAATGTAGTTAAAGAGCGTTTGGAAAGCGGGAATGCTGGTTCCCTTGCCGGCCAGCAGAGCAGAGAAGGTGTTGGTGCTTGTGATGCACAGAGCGAGGATTTGCCTGTGGTACAAACAATATTAGCTTTCGTGGTCACTAGCTGCGTACTCCAGGCAATCAAAAGCCAGGATGGGCACGGTAGTCGCGCCTTCGCGGCTCCTGTCCCGTCAGAACTAATCGGCGGACAGCTCAGGACATGATCCAGGCCGTGCTCCAGGACTTAGTGCATCACCCAAAGTCCAATCCTCTCGTCCTCTCTTGAGACGTGGCTTCCAATAAGTACGCCCAATCCCAATCCCCCGGGCTCGGGAATCCCAAGAGACCCTTCCACCCACAAGCGCAACCACCATGCAGCCCCATCCCTCCTCCTCTAAAGAAAGCCGAGCCGTCCCACTCACCCAAGCACAAGCACGATCCAAAAATCCCTCGTCTTGATATAACGAAACCACGTCCTCTTCGGCCTCTCCTCCACCACCGGCGCCTCCTCCGTCGTCATGCTCCCATACCCGCTCGCAACCAGCTCCGGCGCTCCATGCGCAACCGACGTCGCATTTCCAGCGTCGCCGATTTCGTCGCTGCGGGAGGCCGCGAAGCTGCGGCGGATCTGGGGCGCCGTGTCGACTTCGATGGGCGCGATGGCGGCGCTTTTGGCCGGGAAGGGGTGGGCGCTGGTAGATGCCATCGTCGGCTATTGACTCGATGTCGTTGTCGTCCAAAGAATTCTGGCTGTTTCTTCTATGACGCGCTGTATCGCTAGCTAATAATACAGATCGATTGGAGCTTTCCACCTATTCAGCGAGCGCAAAACTCCAGAAGTCGCTCACTTAAGCCGCCGTCGATGGTGACCGCGGGGGTTGGTTGCAGAAGGAAGGGAAGGAAGCTGCATGGCCCGGGAAGACACTGCATCCTTATCCCGCCGTTAGTGGCCATCTTGAACTTTTCACGCTTGGCAGGATTTTCTACGCGTGGTGGTTCGTGCTGGTGGTGGGCTAGATCGCCGGAAGGAAGCGCTTGGGCTGTCTTGGGCTTGGTTCAACGTTCCCGTCAGGTCTCGTCTCCAGCAGATCTGCGTGTGCGGGCGGCGCGGAAACGGCACGGTGCAGGAGACATGCAGCTTCGCGTGGGGATGGATGGATGGATGGATGGATATGTCACGTGGAGTTCTGTGCAGCATCTACGCAATACCTGATCATCGTTTGTTCGAATGCGCGAGCGACACTGCAGGCAGCCCTGAATCGGCGCTTGCCCATGGAGTCGAACAATTCGCGCACTTACCGTACCGCTCTGCAAGCACGGATGGTGGTGATCTAACGGCGCTCACGTTTGGTACCCGAGTTGACTAGCACCTTGCGTTATCCTGATAGCTTGTCGGACGAACTCTTGGAGCATCGTATGGAGAATGCACTACCGTGCTCTATTCATAGTCTTTTCGTCATCCCGAGCGCGTGGGAGCATCCGTGCCGGTCCATCGGAGAATATCTGTTCGCAGAGCGGGAATTTTGGTAACTTGATCATTGGTGCCGTGTACGGCTGCATCCAAACCCTGTTCCCCGAGTGTGTTCCTGAAAAGACTGGGATCGTTGAAACACTTCAAGCGGGGTTGAGTATCGTAGTTCGGAGTAATCTATCTAGAGGATGGTGTTGCATCCGGCTCCAACGCTTCTGCCGTCCTCTTCCGCAGCCGGTCGAGCTGTTACCATCTACTCCAACCAGTAATAAAGCAATCCATGTATACCAAATCGTACAGGAGAAGCAGAGCTGACATGATGTAGCTAGAGCCCAGGGTGTACATGCCAATCGTAAAGGAACTACGCGGGGAGATGTCGTGATACAAAGGAGATGGATGAGCCGGCCCGTATCTGTGTGCTGGCAGAGCTGCGCCGTAGAGCCCGCCCCTTTTTACTTTCATCAAGATTTAGTGTCTGTGACACTTAGAACGCCGCGACCGCCGAGTTCCGTTTTCCGAACCAGCTCCTGCTCCTCTTCCGCTCGTGTGTGGGCACGGGCTCAACAGGTGCTGTCACCGATACAATCGGGACAGGCGCGAAAGAAGCTGAGACGGTCGGCGCCTGGGTTGTTACCGCAGGGAGGCCATGGGTCGCGAGTGGCTCCGCATAGCCGTGATTTTCTCGGGACGGTCGTATTTCCAGAATGTCTATCGGCATTGTCAGTAAAACCTACTTGTCGCGTCAGGGAAAAGACGGCATTACCGGATGATGTTGTGCCGGAACCGCTGGAGCTGGTCTTGGTAGAGCCTGACGAACTATGCGCGACTGGGTAGTCATCTGTTGGAGGCGTCAGCGCCAAAGCCCGGAATAGGAGACCAGTGGCTGTCATGTGTCATACCCTCACGTTCGGTAAAAGGCGTCGACAGCGGACTTCGCTTCATTGCCGCTGACGAAGCGGTAGAGTGGTTGAAGTAGTGCTGCTGCTTCTTCCCAGCGCCGCCATGTGCCATGTAGCCACTTTGAGCAAGTGATGTGGCGCGAGAGTGCGACGAGGCATGGTAAGCTGAGTGCTGCTCCTGACGATGCATGACAGACTCGATGGACAGGTCGCTGGCGCTATTCTTGCTCGCGTACGTCAGCGGCCGCGAGTTCAGTGTTTGTTCGCTGTTCGACCGACTCATAGCGCTCCTCCTCTTGTTTTGGGCAATGATTCTGGCCTTGTTTTCTGCAGAGTTCCAGTTGGAGGGGGCTCCAGCCATGGCGTCCTGAGCAGCATGTGTAGGGACATGCTTGTATGGCACGGGCTTTGCAGCCTCTGTTTGCGAGGCGGACCTTTTGTGCTGATCCGCCGCCGCTTTGGCGTTCTTCATCCTCTTGAAGAAAGACATGGCTGTGTATTATGGGTGTAAGGGTGCTGCAAGCTCAGAGTCGAGGACAAATGTCAAGAGCGACACTGTGTCCGAACCCCTATGTGCTGTGACGGCAAGCCTTGAGCGACGGAAAGCGGGAGCTCGTTATGTGGAGGTTATTATGGACGGTTGAGGGGTTCCCAATCCCTTATACCAATCCGCCTCTCTGTTTTGAAATTGATATGGAAACGGCCAAGAGAGCGTATGCGAGCAGTGGATTAAAAAGGTGGCGATAAGTCTAGTGCTGGCTGAGAATCCACAGGCAGAGGTTTGTCTTACACAACGACTGTTCTTGAGCAGGTCTTGGAATTGGCCAATAAGCAGTTGGCTATTTGAATGGTGATGGTCACGACGATCAAACAAACGAGAGTATGGTGAGTAAGCGGGCAACAGAAGGCTAGGTACGGTTCCTGGAAGAGACGATGTGGAATACGGCTGGCGGCACCCCCTCTTGTTAAGTACCTTGCGGAATACTTTTACCAGGTCAGCCCACGGCCTTGTCCATGGCATGGCAGCTCGTGGCGGATCGAGGGGATCGTCACCTGCACCGTGTGTCGCCACTATTGTTGGACGCAGCGATAAAGAGCCTGTCCGGGAGCGAATCCATGGGCTTGTCCCAGCCCTGACGCTGATCAGACCGTCTTGCGCAAGGTTCTCTCAAGCAGCCGGCCGCTGCGGTAGCGTTGGCCATGGCAGACTATCTACCTACCTACCAGCCGTTGTTCTTCACCAAGCTCAAGGAACTAAGATATCTTAGCCTGAATGTCGGACCTGGCGAGAGCGAGTTCAACGACTTGGCTGATCCCCGTTGGCCCTGAACTAGGCCTAATAAACGTAGCCCTGCCACGAAGTCAGCTACTTTCAGCAGCCCCCGGTTTGCTCATCCTGGTTGGCGTGCCCCCTTCGAGATGAGACAGTGGCTTTTGCCGGGTCGTCCCTTGCACGAAACGTTAATGGGCGCCACTTTCGGGAAGTTGTCTTAAGCGAAGAGATCGGCCCTGGTTGATGGAGTTTGAGATGCCGCGATAATGCGAATCATCATATCATCATCCGTTGCCATGGTATATCTCCGTGTGAGGATTTGTCACTGTGCCTGCAACCTTGCGCTATGGAAGTAAACCTTACGATGCAGCTATGCAGTGTTTTTGGCGTGTTCTGGCCTGACACCTTGTTGTGTATTTACTAGGTACCTACCTAGGTGGGTAGGTACGGTATCAATCTTCCGCAGTTTTTTGATAGAGAGTCCGGCATCTCGGTTGATGGCCTTATCGGACTGCATCATGCAACGCTGGTCCTCCTGGTCCCACCACAGGAGTTCGCGGAACGACCTGGGATTGGAAGGCCGTTGAGGCACGCGCAATGCGTTGGCAGTCCAAGCTGGTGACGGAAGACCCCGAACTTCATCAATTCCATCACATTTACCAAATTCTTTGCCACGACTATTCCACCTTCATTTATGGCTGCGATAGACTCGTAAAGTTCTATGCGCCTCCTTTCGCCCGAACGACCAACTATCCGGATTACTACATCTGTCAATAAAGTGTGCAATCAATGGTCAACGCAGTGCTGTATCCGTTTATGCTTTTTAGGTTTAGCGACTTCTTTTGATCCGGATGAGATTTTACTAAAGCTATCGCCCACGGTCGGGAAGATGATCCAATGGTAGGAGATGGTACCCTAACGCCCAGGAACTTCTCATTCGTCATTAATATCGGCTTTCGTGGTTCGGTGCGAGGACAGAAAGCTGGCTCCGTTCTTGTGGCTCGAACTCCAGATAGAGCAGCTCTCGCTGACTGACTTGGCAGGGAGAAAGCACCTGGGCAGTCAAAAATTCGGGCCGTCTCCTCTTACTAGACGTTTCGCTCTTGGGCTGTCCGTCATGGACCTGGTCTGTGCTTCTGTTTCAAGGCTACCTTAACTGAGGATCACGCGCTTCCAGCGACGTAGCGGGATCTAGTCTTCGGGCACTATTCGGGGAAGAAGCCGTAACGCAGGCCGCTTTGAATGTAGGGGAGACTAGAAGATACACAAGCGCCTCGAGACAGACCGGCTGCTCAATTTGATCCCGCAAACGCGTGGTTTGTAGCGCGCTTGTCGGGAAAGCTTGACTGGACCCGATGCTTAAGTCTGGTTCAATAGTGGCTACCGTACCAGCGAACGACGACCGCGTCCGGAGCATCTCAGCTTAGCAAGGGTGAACCTTAAGTCTTGACCATTATCGAAGAAGATGGGATGTGACGCTAGGTGTTGCTTCAGCTGCCGCGATTGCTGGTGTTGACTCGCACGACACTAAATTGACTTCCAACAATAAACAGGCTTTTGAAGAGCCGTTGTGAGCCCAGTGATCGAGAAGCCAGCAAGGACCGGGCATCGGTGAGAGGCATAGGTATAGAGAGCTCGGTCATCAAGCAACAGAATTAGGTTGTAGTGTGCTTGACTGCAGGCGGCCTTAAGGCTGCCTCGAGCTCGAGGAATGCGGGAGGCGGATGATCTTCACACGCCCGACATCGCCAGCAGCCGGTCCCGTTTAGGGATCCGGATTGCATCATGCGTAGCCGCTTGTCACGTCCTGCACCGCGTCATCGGCATCTGGAGTGACTTCTCTCGCAACTCGAGAACTTTGAATGCCTTACACGGCTGTCCATGTCTGTCCCTGTCAAAGTAACCCGCGCGGCCACGAGGCCCGATGTCGTGAACTGCCGGTCTGAACTTCACTATCGATAGAGAGCGACGTGGAGCGCTACCTCATACCTGGCACGCTGGCACACTACCTGACTACATACCCGTAGCTCGGCGCTAGAACGCCCTGACACCGGCCGCGGCACAGCCTGCCTGCTGCAAAACACGACAGACGCGCGACCAGCCGGCCACAGGACCTGATCCATCCCACTACATCATACCTTACCCTACGCCGCCAACCCATCGCGCAGCAGCCTCTCCATCAGAGAGCGACCCTGCACAAGCGTTGTGTGCCCTGACCCGCGCATTCATTCCTTCCGCCTGTCAGTCGCCTTGCTTGCGCCGTCCCAACACCAGCGACCGAGTCCCGAATTAGAACGCAGCCAGCCAAGCCTCCGCCTTTGCGCACACCAAGACCCTGCCATCGAGCCCATCTCACACACCCGCATCTCTCACTCCGAAGGGTCTCGGTACCCACGCCGGAGTGACGGGAGTGCGCAGCAGCTCGATTATGGCCCTGGCCGCTCCGCCGGCAAACGATCGCAAGCGCGTAAAGGTCTATGAGCTGAAGAGCAACGACTGGTTCGACAGAGGCACAGGCTTCTGCGTCGGATCCATCGTCAACGTCAGTCATACTCCCCGCATTCCAGATTCCATGCGCACACCTTCCCTCTGTCCACCCTCCTACACTTGCGCGCTCGGCCTGACTGCCGGCGCAGTACCTGCGCATCAGCTAACCGCTTGCGCGTCAACAGGACGAAGCGCGAATATGCGTTCAATCCGAAGATGAACCCGATCGCACATTGCTCGAGACCAAAATATCGAAGGATGATGGATACCAGAAGCAGCAAGGTACGCAGCGCTCCAGCAGGTTTTCGGGCGGGATGCTGACGGTTTGACGTAGACACTCTCATCGTATGGACGGAACAGAATGGAACCGACATGGCGCTCAGTTTCCAGGAGCCGGAAGGTTGTGGTGCCATATGGTGAGTGGATGATGTCGAGAGACATGTCGTGGAAACATACTGAGCGGTGTCAGGGATTTCGTCAGTGATGTACAGCAGCGTCTTGGAGCGGCAGGACCGGGGGGACCAGGTGCGGCTTCCCTTTTGTACTCTCGTCAAGCTTTCCCTACTAACTGCATGATATGTAGACGATGGTATCTCCGACGACGCGATAGACAACCTCAACCCGATAATGCTCCCCCCGCCGGAACTTGGCCTGTTACCGGACATCGAGAACATGATGCGCGCAGCCAACAGCAGTCCACCAGGCCGAGACGCGCTGGCAAAATTCATTGTGCGGATGGACTATATCGCCAAGCTGGTCCCGCTTGTCGAGCTGGCAGAGGACCTCGAGAGCCTTTCGGACCTTCACCGTCTCTGCAACATCATGAAGATGCTCATCCTGCTCAACGACACTTCCATCATCGAATACGTTGTTACGGACGAGGTTATCCTAGGGGTCGTAGGTGCTCTGGAATGTAAGACTGGGCAGCCAATGCGGAGTGAATTCTCTCCAGAGATGAGACGCTAACCATCAATGACCGCAGATGACCCAGACTTCCCCAGCCACAAGGCAAACCATCGCCAATACCTCTCCGACGACAGTCGCTTCAAGGAGGTTGTGCCCATAGAAGACCCCAACATAAGAAAGAAAATCCACTATACATACCGGCTGCAGTACCTAAAAGACGTCGTCCTTGCCCGCATACTCGACGATCCCACATTTGGGGTCCTGAATTCTTTGATCTTTTTCCACCAAGTCGACATTGTTACGCATCTTCAAGGCAATGCAGCATTTTTGCGGGAGTTGTTCGGCATTTTCAGTCCCCAGGTTATGGACGCACAGCGGAAGAAGGATGCGGTCCTGTTCATTCAACAATGCTGCTCGATTGCAAAAAGCCTCCAGGCAAATGCTCGGACACAACTATACACTAACTTCATATCCGGTGGACTTTTCACTGTAATCACATTCGCACTGCGCCATCAAGATGCCTCCGTGCGAATAGCGGGCACCGAAATTCTCGTGGCGTTGATCGACTACGATCCGTTGATGATGCGGGGCCATATCTTCAAAGCCATCAACGAGAAGACGAAGCCGTTGACCGACACCCTTATCGAGCTGCTTCTGGTTGAGACTGACCTTGGCGTCAAACATCAGATGGCGGAAGCTATCAGGGTCCTGCTTGACCCGAATGCAAACTCTGCGTCGATGGAGACACTGGGACGCTCAAATAGCGACTTCCTGATGAAGATGCGAGGCGGACCGCCCACTGGACCGCAAACAGACAGTTTCATTCAGAGCTTCTACGATGAATCGGCGAAGAAGCTCTTCCAGCCCCTTAAGGATCTTGAGGGTCGAGAGTCTAGTATGTGTACAAAGTCTGGATGTGAAGCGCATCACTGACCCGCGTTCTAGTGGAGAATCTGAACATCCAGGAGGTTACGCTATACTCACATCTCGTTGAGATGCTGTGCTTTTTCATCAAGAACCACGCCTTCAGAAGCAAATTTTTCATCCTCTCCGAAGGCCTTCACTCGCGGGTAGCGCAGCTCATGGCGTGTCCAGAGAAGCACCTCAAACTCAGTGAGCACAGTCTCCCTTAACACCCAACACGAACGCTGACGACTAGGGAAGCTGCACTCAAATACTTCCGCAACTGTATAGGTCTCCAGGACGAATTTCACAATCGACAAATCACGACGAATCGCCTATTCGACCCGATTCTCAAGATACTTTTCGATACGATGCCTCGAGACAACCTCTTGAACTCTGTCTGTCTCGAATTTTTCGAGTTCATCAAGCGGGTACATGCTACTTCAGGCTCGTCGTATACAAACCAACGCTAACCCGGACCTAGGAGAACGTCAAAGCTTGTGTCACTCACATCGTTGAGGAGTACAGAACGCAGCTCGAGAATATCACCTACGTCGACACGTTCCAGGGCCTGATATCGAAGTACGAGCAATACAAGGAGCAGTCGTTCCCCACCCAGGATGCGGACCAATCCTTCACAAGCCAAGAGACCGATACACCGAACAGAGGGATAATCAACGGTGGGCAAAGGTGGCAAGGCCTCAAAGATACCGACGCCGAGGAAGAAGCTTACTTCAACGGCTCCGACAACGAAGACGAAGAGGACGAAAACAGAATCCCTGACGTCAAACCTGCAGCAAACGGCGCTTCCCCAGTACGCCCTCTCGTGAACTACCCTGACGACGAGGAAGACGCCATGGAAACATTGCCACAGCGTACCCCTGCTAAGGAATCGCAACCGGCCGCCGAGCCCTCAGACTCGCCGCAGCGAGAACAGACGCCGGTACCCCAAGCTCCGCCTCCAGAGCGCCTGGCGGAGAAGCGGCGGAGAGAGGAAGACGAGGAAGACGAGCTCGGCAAGCTGTCGACGCTCACGAAACGCCGCAGCTCATCCGTCAGCAGCGCCGGCAGTACCGCTTCAAGTAACGCTTCCAACAGCAGCAATATACTCCGCCGGAAAAAGAGCATCAACAGCGGCAAGGATGGGCCGCCCAAGAAAATCGCTATCTCGCTCAGCATGAAGGGCGCGACGAATCATGACAGTGCGGAGTAGGGTTGAATAGCGAGCCTTCAGGGCGGCGTTGTAAGTAAGGATGGCGTTTCCAGTGTAGGAGCGGTTCTGTATCTGATGTGTCGCTCGGCTTCGTCCACATGGCAGAGCTATCAAACACCTTCTTGTTCTTGCCTTTCTTCCTCTCCACACAGGGCGGTGCCTTTGCAGCGGCACGATACGGGTTGGAGATGACTTTGAGTGGGTTGTCGGTGGGGTCGTTCTAGAGAAGAAGAATCCAAAAGTTGATACCCAAGCAATTGGCACCCTCTGCTGCGGACAATACGCGATTCTCTAACGGCGCTTGAAGTGATGTTGCACACACGTCTAGCACGCCAGCATGTAGCCCTCCCTAGCCATATGAGACATTGAATGTGTTGGCATCGAGGTTCAGTGTCTATTCCCTGAGGTAGCAAATATCGCCAGACTACAAGATCGCCCATGTGTTACAGGCATGATAAGGGAAGAAGTGGTACCGTAGGGACTGCTCGCAGCTTTCGTTGACGCCACGAGGGGCAGCCACTAGCGGCGGGAGCCAACGCGGGAAAAGTCCCAACGGGTGTGCGACTCCCCGCTCCACATGCCAAACCTTAGTCGTAGCTCCAAAGGGAATGCCCCAAGCATTTTTAGGAACGATGGCGAATCTCTCATCCACCCGTCCTCTGCCATGGTGCAGCATTGTCTCGCCGCAGTTCGACACTGAGCCCGTCTCTCGAGCATCCTCGTCGCCTTGCTAGCTTTGTGTCCCCCAGAACCTCCCCGACATCGCATTCCTCGAACATTCTTATCCACGCCCAACGGACCTACGAGGAATTGACAGCCCGCCGAACAACGCACCACTATGAGCCATGTCCACATTCATTGACACAGCAGAGACGGCAATTCACACCAGCCACGAAGCCCCGAGCAACGCGGGACTTGAGAGCCCTGTAGAGAGCAAGACGCAGGACGGGCACGCCAACGGTGTCACCTCACGCCCGTCCTCGCGAGGGCTAGAAAGCAAATACAAGCATGTTTTCGCAGTGCACGCCGATCGAAAGACGTCCTACCTGAGCGAGGATGCCGATAGGCCGCACAATTTTGCGGGCTTCAGGAATCTGATGGCGCTTGTTTTGAGTAAGCCCAACATGCGGATATAGGCCCGAGTGGGAGTCAAGATACGGACTGACGTCGCGTACCGCTAGTCGTT
The DNA here is from genome assembly GCF_000281105.1 of Coniosporium apollinis CBS 100218. NCBI lineage: Eukaryota > Fungi > Ascomycota > Dothideomycetes > Coniosporium > Coniosporium apollinis. The sequence goes on along the minus strand of NW_006913304.1, from coordinate 71,303 downwards.
TCGAACGTCCGCTTGATGATAGAGAACTTCCGAAAAGTAAAGCTCCCCCCAATGCTCCGACGGCTTGGCTAACGGGCTTAGTACGGTGTGCTGATCTGCATCCGATGCCACGACTACAGCCGACAAGACGTAATCTATGGGTCGATCCTATACTTCTCGGTGCCCTGCCACCTATTCGTCGCCTACATCATCGAGCTAGCGGCCGCACAGCAAGCCAAGGGCGCCCTAGCGCGCATGAAGAAAGCAGAGGAAGACCCCAACACCGCAGACAGCCGAGAGAAGCAGCGGCGCAGCTTCCTGTCGACGTGGAAGCTAATTGCACTCGCCCACGGCGTGAATGCCACGCTGAACCTCATCATCGCGACGACGGTCGTTTATTACTACATCCACCACCCCGGCATCGGCACGCTCTGCGAGATGCACGCCGTCATTGTCTGGCTCAAGACATGTTCGTACGCCTTTACAAATCGGGATCTGCGCCATGCACTGCTCTCGCCATCCTCCACCGGCGCGCTGCCTGACCTATACAAGAGTTGCCCGTACCCGCGTAACGTCACGCTCAAGAACCTGGCGTACTTCTGGTGGGCACCGACGCTGTGCTACCAGCCCGTATATCCGCGAACCGAGAGGATCCGCTGGCCCTTTGTCTTCCGGCGCGTGCTCGAGTTCGTAGGGCTGAGCATCGTCATCTGGATCGCCTCGGCGCAGTACGCGGCGCCGCTGCTGCAGAACTCGCTGGACAAGATCTCGACGCTGGATCTGACGTCCATCCTCGAGCGGCTGATGAAGCTCTCGACCATCAGCCTCTTCTGCTGGCTCGCGGGCTTCTTCGCGCTCTTTCAGAGCTTCCTGAACGCGCTGGCCGAGGTGCTGAGGTTCGGCGACAGGGAGTTCTACACCGACTGGTGGAACACGAGCAGTATTCGCACATACTGGACTACGTGGAACAAGCCCGTGTACCACTTCATGCGAAGGCATGTGTACTCGCCGCTCGTGGGCCGCGGATGCCCGAAACAGGTGGCGCAGATCATCGTCTTCATCTTCTCGGGCGTGCTGCATGAGCTGCTGGTTGGCGTCCCGACGCATAATATCCTTGGTAGGTCTTCTCCCTCTCCGTAGCGTCACATTCGCCGGAGTGCTGATGTGAAAATCAGGCGTCGCCTTTGCAGGCATGATGTTCCAGCTCCCCCTCATCGCCCTCACGGACCCGCTGCGGCGCATGAAGGGTATCCGCGGGAAAGTGACGGGCAACATCATCTTCTGGGTCAGTTTCTGTCTTGTGGGACAGCCGCTTGCGGCGCTGTTGTATTTCTTTGCCTGGCAGGCAAAGTACGGGAGCGTGAGTAAGCCGCAGTTTAGGATGGCCGGGTGGGGAAGCTAGGACCTGGGTGCTTTGGGCGATTGGGTGTGATGGTGGATTGCTTGTGTTTGGATACACATGAGGCGGGGTGGGCGTTTGACCTGAGATATCCGTGCATAGAGATGCAACCGAGCTGAAGTTGCGGTCATGCTGCAGTCTCGCGCTTTCACATATCAATTACCTGAAGTATCCTGGATATGGAACTGGCGTTCGGGCAGCTAAGCTTTAGGCTTCTGTGCCTTGGACCGTACGAGATTACAACTGGTTTGCTTAGAGTACCTTACATCAGTTAACATCAGCGCAGATACACGATAGTCTGATGGCCAGCACATGTCTTAGCAAGGAGAATAGTTTGTCATCATCTCGGAAGACTACACGTGATACAGCGACTCTAGTTCAAATCTCTAGAAGAGTGTCTCCTCCTCCTCTTCTTCCAGCGCCGGCTCCTCCTCGCCATAGCTCGGCTTCAGGACGTCCACCCAAAAAGACCTGCCAACTTGCACCACGACAAGAAACGGGGACAGCCAAAGAAGCAGCACGCCAAGACCGAGGAGAACATAGATGAGCTCCGGAACGACGTAGCGGAAGCGCCGCACCCCATGTATTCGGTACCCACGCACGAAACGGGCAAACCGCACAACCCATCCTTGCCAGCGCGTCATCTCCGCCGTGGAGGCACGGGCGACCGATACTATGGCGACCAGAGGCCACAAAAACGAAGGGCCATAAGGCTTCTCATCGTCGGCCGAGGGGGATACTGTGGCGGCTGCGGCGTTGGTGGTGGTGGTCGTCGTCATCATCGTCGGCGTGGGTGCGGCGGCGGCAGCGGTGGTGGCGGAGGCGAGGGCGGACGAAACGGCGAGCGGAGCGCAGGGGCAGGGCGGGCAGGTGGTGGTTGTCGGAGCGGATGCGGTGGTGGAGGTCGTGGAGGAGGCGGTAGTGAAGATCGCGGAGGAGGGGCAGGGGATGAGAAATGGCTTCATCATCGCGAGGGTGCCGAAGGGAAACTTAAAGACAAGGCATTGTGGCTGGCCTATAGCGGCGAACTTGGTGCTGATGCTTATCATCGTAGTCTGTATTCATTATCAATATCCCGAAATTCTACTGCGGCAAGAATCGCTTTTCCAGCAACAAGCTCAAAGGCTATACTCGACTAGAGAAGCTGGAACTAGCAATTCGTAGCTCCTTGCTCGAGGCGATAGGTGGAGTTAAAGACACATACCTTTTGCGCAGCAGAGCAGCGCCAATGCCATAACGGCAAACACGGTGAAGAATTTCATATCGATTTTTTGAATCGAGAAGTGCACGAAAACTTTGTTGCAGTGGTAGGGTCTAGCAACTCGAAAGAACTTGGTTCGAAGAGTGAAGGCCGACAGGAAGCAGGAAAAGTTTTTAATGCATCAGTCGCTCACGGACCCCGTGCGTGCCAAGCAGGAAGGGACGACACTCTCGAGGAAGGAGCGGCGTCGATTCGGGGGCCGAAGCTGCTCCAGCGGAAAACCACGAAAAGGTACCGAGAAACAACGTAATGAGGCACCTGCAAAATCCGTAGTCATCAGAAGGTTGAGAGAGATCAACTTGTTATCGAATCAGAGAAAATCTACATATCTGCGCCGCGCATGACTGGGAGGTACGATTGCTACAAGTGTCTCGCTACATTACATGCATGCAAAAGACTCCGTTGAGAACCTCACGAGTCCTGAAGAACAGAAGATGATTCTAAGCCTCAAAGATCGTCGGCTATACGATTATGACATTCCCGAGCCTGCAGCGTCTGGCCGTAGACTCTGGTCGCTAGAAACGCCATACCATGCAAGCCTCCGAGGATGGAGGGAAGGCTTATCGGAGCGCTCGGTAAGCGGAATGCCACCAAGCGCCGATACATCAACACGAGAAGCCGTGCAAGAGCATTGAGAGTAGAGATAATGTATAAAACGCTCAACGGGCTTTTGGTCGTGGCCGCGCTTGTGGTTCCATAGTTGAAAACACATCCGAAGTCATACTGAACCTGAACACACATGCTGAGATACACTTGGAGATGCACTTGGAGACACACTTAGAGCTCTAGGGAAACGGGATTCCATCGCGCACCAACACAGCAGCAGGAGAAGCCGTGCAGAAGTGGCAAGAATATGGATGATAGATGAAATGCTCAACGCGCTTTTGGTGTTGACAGTACATGTGAGGCCACGCATCAAGCCACGTCCGAAGCCACATCCGATTTGAAGGCCCCGTTCGAAACGCACACTCAGAGACACAATGGCGACACACTCGATGGAGGTTTATGTCCCCTTATTCTATATACAAGCCACTGAGGGCAATATGTAAGCGTAATCTGAGCGCGAATCTCACGCGGCTCGTCAGCATAGAGAATCCTGTGCTGATATTGATTCCAGACGTCGGTCGTCAAAGCGCGACTCGAATCATCCTCGGCAGGCGATCAGGCCCTGACGTAAGAACTCGTCGTTGAGTTCTTCCCTTGATGCCTCCCTGCCCGTGCAACGTGGAATATATGAAGCAGCCGTTACAATGATGATAGCGGAGCGACAGCATTCGACGGAGGGACCTTTGTGAACTGAAATTAAGGTTGGTGTCTCTCTGCAGGGACCCGAAGATTTTCGCTCCTTCGGGATGTCCGGTAACGCCATTCCGAAAAGCGGCGCGCCCCTTTTCCCTTTTTGCTTACCACCAAGTGAGCTAGCCATGAGAAGCTAGCGCAGCCATCAACCCTGGATTGAGTCGTCCTACCCCGCGACGCCTCACAAACAGTATCTAAGACCCCTTGCCGCCAATCTTTTCGTCAAACTACCTATATTTCACATTGTGCTGCGATTACCAAACGCGCCTCGCGATATTTTATATTCTCCTCTCCACCGACGCCTCTCGCAGGTTAATTCGAACGCTCAGGGCGCGTATGCTTGCTCCGCAGCTTCATGAATTTTACATACTCCTACTCTCAACGCCATGGTGCAGTCCGCATGACTCACGATAACGTTATATACGCCATCGGCCATCCTGTGCCACCGATTGTTGTTCGGCCTGAAGATCGGACTTGCGCTCGCTGTTTGAACGACGTCCCTATTGATGGCACACAACCACATCAGGCTATCATCCAGCTAAATTGTGGCCACTTTTTTTGCTACCTCTGCATTCATGATTGGGGCCAAATCAACCGCAGACGAGCACTCAGGTGCCCCCGTTGTTCGGCGCATCTCACACCAGTCATCTTCCCTGAATATTATGGAGCGCGTTGTTTGTCCGATGATCCTCGATTTGGCTTCCGCTATGCATGCGCGCGCGCAAAACACTTCCATGAGCTTGGCTTGCCTGAGACCGTAACCTGGGAGGGTGGTCGACGTATCGCGCTGGGGCATGCCGAACTATATGTTGCTACATTCGTGTATGTCATACTAGTCAAAGTAGGCGATATTCCGGATATCCTGGACACGAACACAAGGTGGAAGCAACTGCACACGCTATTCATGAAGATAGCTGAACAAACCGCGGAGGCTCCCACGATGGATGAACTACACCATCGTTTGTGGTATGGTGCGCATAATATGTTCACCTTTCCAACCTGTCTTTGCGCTAAACGAGGAAGTCCGTCACTTCCAAGGTGTCTTATGAGTAGCGAGGAAATCGGCGTCAAAGTGCTGAGTTACTTGAGAGAGGTTGTCCGAAGGAGTATCATGCTTGCCCTGGTTACTTCAACGCCCGTTGCCTATTCGCCGGTCGAAGCAGAATATATCCAGCCGCCCGCGAATCATCAACCCTCGCAAGGTGCACATGTTCCTCATGGCCCTCAAGCCTCAGATCACAACCCAAATCCAAATGATAGTCAAGCTCCCAGCGCTCATCGGGCTCCTAGTCACTCTCGGTTAACCACTGGCACTCAGAGTTTAGACACCAACCAAGCTCCGAATGGTAATCCAGCTCCGAAAATCAGTAAAGGCCGCGAAGAGAGCAAAGCTTCAGGAGGTTCCCAAGCCCCTGAAGGTGACCAGACTCTAAGCATTCGTCAAGCTTCGGACATGGATCAAGCCTCTGATAGTGATCCAGCTTCCAACAGTAGTCCATCCGCCAGCGATCGTCAAGCACCAACGCCAGAACGGCGGACATTCTTTCGTTGGTTCCGACGGTCTACTGGAACGCAAGACTAGAGGACGACGCTGGTGAGGGACGACGCACTGGCCATTGGACATCCGGACTACTACGCATCAAGCATAACGCTCCGTATACCTAAAACTTACGATCTGCACGAAATCAAAACCTCTGCACATCGCATTCATTACCGGCGGGGTCACATACCTCCGTGCGATTAACTCTTCGGTCGCACATGGCTCATGATGCAATGCACCCGCGTAGCGGGATAGAGCTTCCTCACAGGTGTCGCCAAATTTTTGCCTCTTCTGACATACCCTTCAATGCTCAGTTTGTTGCAGCCCTTTGTGGCTTTATTCTTACGGACTCTCCGGCTGTTCTTACATCTGTCCGCTCTCCCAATTTGTGGAATCAGGTTTTTGGGCGACGCCTTATCACAACAATCATGTCATGCAAGCACGCTATAGGACGTGTTACGATTGGAGCTGGAGATTTCTCAATCGTCCTTCCGTTGTCAGCATTTTGACTGGAGTACACTCGGAAATTCGGTTGATCCCTTTTCACTTCCTTATACGCCGATCATTGTCCAGGCTGGTACAACCCTTTGCGAAAATCTTCCTTAGATCCTCGCACGTGGACATCAAATCGGGCATCCATAGGTAAAAGCTTACTCAAATCAGTATTCCAGCTCCTAGGCCGTAGATCTCAAGACCAACAATTCGTTGCCTTACCGAGTATGCATGTAGCAGCACAGTCCCATACACCTTCCGCATGCATACTAGAATGTGAAGCCCGTCGATTCTAGGAAGCTATTCCTGTACATCAATTCCAATTATTTCTCCTTTCCGTGAACCTCTTATGTTGCTATGGCGAAGCACGGTAGTTTCATCTACCGACCATTTTGATAACAGTTCGTGATGCGTGCCTCCCTTAAAGGTCGTAGATGATGATGCTTCCTTGCTCACATCGTACTAAGTGCCATGACGATTTGAGCATTCCTGCTTGCAGACGATGCCTATGTATGTGCACGTTGAGGGTAATGAAGAATGATGAGGCCTGTATACGCTCGGATATGCCTTTCGTGCTTGTCGTACATAATTCGAATCCGGGCTTAATGCGGCTCAAAGACGGGAAGAAGCCTGGGATGAGACCCTTGACCGGTAGAGCCTGCAAACGTTTCTGCTTTGCAGGTGCCTTTTCTTTAACAGCACCCACAATTGTTCCCAAAGAAAATCTTCTACCCTTCATTCTATATACTGCTCAACGGTACCCCAACATGAACTCACCTAGAAGCAACTATCGAATTGGAATTTGTTTACTCTTCACACCTTTATGCGATCAAGCTTTAAGTGACAGTTTAAGTCCTCTTCGGCCCAATACGTAAGTCATATAAAACTGTCCTAGGCTGTTCTGTGCCTGGCCGCTGATAAAACTCCAGGGTGCTATCCGGTCCTTTCTTCGAAGCTTTCCATACCGCCGCCTGCCGCCAATACCACGAAGTCTCCTGCCCACCACCTCAGAGACCACCGCTGCCGCCGCCATAGCCGCGTAGACGTACACCCTCTCCCGCCCCACAGCCACTGCTCCCGCCGCACTCACCACGGCCACAGCCGCCGCAGCCCGCCTCACTCCCCGCTGCCCCACTCCGAAGCCTCCCGCCTTAGAGATAGGGCTGATTCAATGGCTCTCTCCTTGGTACCTATACCATTGCACAGGACTGGGTGGTCGGCATATGTACGGCAAGACGGCGCACTACTCCTTCCTCGGCCATTGTCCGACCAGCTGCCCTCCGTCCATACTGTTTACCGATCTCTCATTCGAAATCTTCCCACAACGTTTCCCACGTTTCTCGCTTCGGCCTCGTCCCAGCAGCATGTGAGACGCATCATATCTTCCCAGATAACGCTGTTTCTAACCGTTCACAGTAGTTTGTCTACACATATGCGAACCTCTCACCTCCGCAACACCGTGACGAACTTCTGCGGCGTACTCCCTGTTCGCAACGCCGCCATACGTCCTTTTGCACAAACGTTCCAAACCGCCGCGCCGTCGCCAGTACCACGACCTCTCCCGCCCGTCCGCGCCTAGCCAATGCAGACTCTCCGCCCTTTTGTTATGCTTCTAGACGGACGAAGACGAGGATTTCCTATGTTCCTATTGGGGGTTGCGTGTTCCCGCTCTTTGCAGCAGCCTGTGAGTCTCTCCTGCATTGTTTGTTTTGAGCCAGTAAGATGCTGATGAGTGTATGGAGATAGATAAGGTGATGTCGATGCAAGCCAGAGCCGAGCTACCGCTGCCGCCATCAGCATACCAGCCGCCTTGCTCCACGCCATCACCACCGCAAGGGTGATTTCCCCTTTGTCCTCCTGATGTTGCCGCTCGGAATATCTGCGCCGCTCCCTCGTCCCCTCTTGTGTTGTTTGAGTTCTTGTCTTGTCTTGTATCTTCTGTGTGCTTTTGAAGACAGACAAAACGAGAGTTGACAGAGTCTTCGCCGTTGTATGCTTTTTCTGCTATTTGGAGCCATAGGTGAGTATCATTAATTTCAAGTCAGGTTCTCATGGCGGAGTCTGTAGATGCTGATTTGTGATTGTGAGTATAGGCATGAGAGAAGAGCCAATGCCCGGCATGGCGCCACACAACTCTACTCTCGGCTATTGTCCGACTAGCTACCCTCCGGCCCTTCCTTGGGCTCCCTTCCAGCATATCCACCACCACCACGACCGCGTCGGCCCCCACGCGCACGAGTAGCTCCGGCCGCCCGGCGGTCGACGATGAGGTAATGCCTCAATACGTCCTTGCTCAGCGCCTTTTCGCGGCTCCCTTTCGGAACTGCTTTGACTCCTTGAAGATTGCGAGCTTCCAACGCAGTGAATTCGTTTTCTGCTACCAACCTCAAATCAGCTTTTGCTCAGAGATCTTCAACCTGCCAGCCGCCACCAGCATTAAGAAGCCTCCCTGATCAACGTAGAGGGAAAAAGGAAAACGATTCCAAGCCACAGTCCGCGTTCCAGTCGTCATGCCGCTTTACGGCGCGCGCAGTGATGCTTCACGATGCTGTTCGTCGGCTTGAGGGTGGAGCTTCCTGTTATCCGTGCCCATATGTAAGGGCTCGATAGAAACATCGCGGTGCTACTGCTGCTTGATGATGAGAACACCGAATACATGGCGGGAGGTGCGGACAGGCATGTTGTTGGGGAAGCCGCAGCTCCACCCCCTCCCACTCCGTGAAGATGATGAGGCCCTATACATTTAATGTTAGTATCTCCTTGTATTCCAGAATGGGTAGGTGGGTGAGTTACGTACCATCTCACGGCAGGGCTTCCGCGCCTCATTGAGAGCCTTGCTCTCGACCACTATGTGGTCCGGGTTGATGCAGACGGGGTGGTGGCAGAGGTGGGATGCCTGGTCCCCGGCCAGCATTCTTCCCACCTCTTCGTCCAACTTATACGCCACCACCACCAGGCGGTGCGCGTTCTGCGGCTTCCCCTTCTCCTTCTTCTCCTCGCCCTTACGGGCCCGACCCCTCTCCGTAACAATGGGCACGGCTTGGACATAGCCGTTCGCCTAACCGTAACGTTAGAGACCTTGAGCTTGTAATATGTGCTATGAGATGAGTCTACCTCTCTGTTCGGCCGCTTCTGCGTCAACACGCACCCAATCGTGTTGCGGAGGGCGGGCCCGATATCAACTCACGCGTAGCATGTGGAAGTAGAAGTCGGAGTTGTTGTATCGCGTGTAATCTTTCAAGATGCTGCCAACTACTTACCCTCTTATAACTTATGTCGGATGTAGGCTTCCGGTGTATCTGTAGCGATACCTATCATTTGTAGATGCTGCGGCCACCAACCCCCTTCTAACCTTCTGTCACTCAATCACGCCTGTCCTGTGATCATCTGCACACCCACCCAGCCCGCCAGCCCAAACGCCGCCAACTGCGCAAACCAGAACCCACCCCCCGCCAGCCTCCCCTTCCCCTCCTGCTTATCCGCCTTCGTATACCCCGTCGCGAAGAGGATCCTGCAAACCGCCCACGCGGCTCCCAGCACCGCGGCCGTCCTCGGATACTGCAGCCCCGCGACCAACATCGCGATCACCATGCTGGTATGGTTCTCGAGGTAGTTGCCGTGTGCGCGCTGCGCGCAGTTGAAGAGGTACATGGCCTGCTTCTTGTCGGCCGAGGCGGAGGAGATCTGCTCGGCGGTCGCGTACGGGTGCGGGTAGGGGATCTGGGCGGCGCGCCGGAAGGCGCCGACGCGGATGCCGTGCCAGAAGTTGAGGAAGAAGGTCGAGGTCGCGGCGAGGACGACATAGCTGTGTGCAAGGGTCAGCGGTTGACGGCTGATGAAGGGTTTGGGGAGGGTGGAGCAGCGCCGAAGGAAGAGGATTGCTCGTCTGGGCGGACGAAAGGAATGGCGTAGCTGTGGGTACGGAGTGCGTGGTGGAGGTGGGGGAACAATTGGGAGGCTTCTTACCCGTACTCCTTGGGCACGGTGACTGAGTACGCAATCATGGCGCTGGTTTCTGGAAGCTTTTCGTTGCGATGATTTTGGAAGGTGGACAGGGTTTGGAAGGTGGACGGGTTTTGGGTGTACGGACAGAATGCTTCTTGGATGTCTGGGGAAGGAGGACTATATACGATATTCAGGTCACCCAGTGTCGTCGGGATGTTGTAACTATTCATCCGCTCGCAGCCCAGCCTCGCCTGGAAATGTGCAGCTGCTTAGCCGTTATCGCCGAGCCAATCATATCCTCGCAATTTCGTGATGCTCGGCATGGTGTTTCGTAGCGGACCGGCAAGCCACCGACCGCCGACTTCACGCGTTCTTTCCTAGGCCTTTGAATGCCATCAAGTGCTCCTCTCACAGTCCCAACGCATAGCTGCGAGCTTCTGATCAAGGTCCTGTCGAGCATGTTGGACGCTTCGCGGACGCTGAGATTCCGCGTGCGGATGATGGACTATCCCGTCGACTGATGGTAGCGGAGCAGCTTCATGATGAGAGGAATCCGTCAAACATCACTAGGTACTGGAGAGCCCGCAAGTAGCTGATACTCATTAAGAAAGTCCCAAGATCACGCATGGCGCGGAATATCGCCCAAACGATGCTCGGTAGAAGCTTGGAATGCATGTCCAGTGCAAGTCCGGACGTAGCAGCCGCGCGGTGAAGCGTGATGCAATAGACTTGACACTGGTCTCACTGCATCTGTCTTCTATATGTCGCGGAGCCAGAGCGTTTGCGATCTAGATTGTATTTCAGCTGTTTGATGCTTGTCGTACCCAACAGCTTCGACGTCCTGAGACGATACTAGTATTTTAATTCCAGCGCCCCCAGTCAGATACGTCTGAATTAGGGCCCACAACGTACTCTGTAAAGAGCCCTAAGACGATCTGTAAAGCCGGGCCGATTCGCTGCAAATGACCTGCTGCCGGCAACGTGCGCCTTGCAGAGGTGCGTCGCTGCGTCGTGATCTACTCCTAGACACAGGACTGGACACCCAAAAACGCTTCGTCAATCAAGGATATATTGAGTGACTGATGCTTAAGCGCTAGAAGTTGCTCAGTAACTCACAAACGTTCTCGCCTGGACTTAGCCTGGCTATTCCCCAAGTGTCTGCAGAGTCCAGTCCAGTGGTGAATGTAGTTGGATTACACCTGAGGTACTCCATACTCGAGAGTAAATGGCTGGGTGTTTTCGGGTTGAAGTTGAAGCTCCCGGTCCGTGCTCGAGCTCCGTTCACCTGCAACGTCGAGCTCCGCTTCGATCTGATCCGCCTTCCGTTTAACATGCGCCATTTGAAAATATATTTGATAGCCAGATACTCGAAGGTGTTTCTTCTGTTCTGCACGTCTGCGCTACAAGTACAATCAAGCCTGCAGAAGTAAATCTTCACACTTGGTAATTCCAGTGCCGCTGCCATGGACCGCGACTTCCAACCCTATGGCGGCCATGACGGGCCGCGAAGTCGAGCAAGAAGTACGTGTCGCCGATGCCCACCGTGATTCGAGAAAATAGAGCTCCCGGCCGCCACTGCCAGCGTGGCTTTCCCAGAGTAAGGCACAAGCTCACCGTTTGCGCCTCGCAGGACCGGTAACAGATTACAGCTCGACATACGTGCAGTGGATGCGCAATCGAAGACCGCGCTACAGGGGCACTCCAGCTGCCGAATTTGAAAGGCCGAGCCCGAGCTACGTCGTAGACGTGAGTCACTATGCCAGACGTTCATTTCCCCAAACTCGTGTACTGACGAGCGGGGCCGTTCCCAGATGTTACCTCCCGCCGCCAGGCTTTCAAACGCAGCCGACACCGTTCCAGTCAAGCACCTGCACCAGTCGCTCAACAAACAGAGACATCCAATACAAGTCGTGAGGTGGACGCCCGAGGGCAGGCGCGTACTCACGGGTGCGACAAGTGGAGAGTTCACTGTGTGGAACGGCACGGGCTTCAATTTTGAGACGATATCGCAGGCTCACGACGGGGCGGTCCGCGCGGCAAAATACTCTCATAGCGACGATTGGCTGATATCGGCGGACCAAATCGGTATGATCAAGTATTGGCAGCCAAACTTCAACCTCGTAAGGAAGATGCAGGCACATGATCTGCCTGTCAGAGATCTTGCCTTTTCTCCGACAGACTCGAAGTTCGTCAGTGCGTCTGACGATGGCACTCTCAAAATTTGGGACTTCGCTGGAGGGACAGCGGAGAGTACTCTCAGGGGACACGAGTGGGAGGTGAAGGCGGTGGATTGGCATCCGCATAAGGGTCTACTCGTCTCTGGCTCCAAAGACTCCAAGGTCAAGCTATGGGACCCGAGAACTGGCCGGTGCTTGACTACTCTGTATGGACATAAGAACCAGATTGCCAAGACCTTGTTCGAGCCGACTCAGGGACAGCTGCTTGCAACGTGCGCTAGAGATCACACGCCGAGGATTTTTGACTTGCGCATGATGCGCGACATGCTTCTGCTTCGTGGTCATGAGAAAGACGTGACGACTCTGACGTGGCATCCGATCCACCGGAATCTGCTGACTACCGCCGGATCCGATGGCAGCATCATGCATTATCTTCTCGACGAGCCGAATCCTCCGCCTGGAATTTCGGAGACTCTCTCGCCGTATGACAGTTCTGACCCTGCCAATGCTCCAAGTCAATCGATATACCCAGCTCACCGCATTCCATACGCTCATGAGCTGCAAATATATGCCCTTGACTGGCACCCGGTAGGTCACATCCTGGCATCCGGGTCGAACGACCGGATAACCCGCTTCTGGACCCGAGCACGTCCTGGAGAGAGCGCATACGTCAACGATCGGTTTCACATTGGCCAAGCTGCTGCTGAAGCGCAGGGCACGTATGATCGCAGAGAAGGCAAGAGACAGATGCGCGAGGAAGAAGAAATGGAAGCGGAAGACGAAGCAAAGGGGCTGGTCGATCAAAGCATGCCACCGCGGACGCAAGCTGCGGCGTTGCCTGGCTTACCTGGAATATCTCTCGGCAGGGACGGCACAAGTACAGGCGGTGCTCAGATGCCAGGACTGGGAAGTGCGCCTCAACCGCCAATTCCACCGCCTGCTGCAGGCTTTCCCCCTTTCGACCCTTCCAAGATGGATCTCTCACAGCTGGCGGCGCTGTGGGGCGGAAAGCCGCCGATACCGCTTCTTGGCCCGGACGGCAAACCGCTACCTCCTCCAGGGTTTCCGCCCCCCGTTGGCTTTCCACTGCAGCCGCCGCCGGGAGGCTTCCAAGGCTTGCCGCTTGTGCCGCCACCGAACGTGGGAGCGCCTTTGCCGGGCGTAGCTGGGGCTTCGAATGGAGGCGGTGGGGTAAGGCGGCGGGCGCCGCTGCCTAGTCAGCAAGAAAGCCTTCAAGAGGAGATGCGGAGAGGGAAATTCAGGAATGCTAGGTGAAAGTTTTCCTTTAATTACCCGCGCGATACCCGTCGAGGAGGCTAGGTATTCATCGGTGTTCGGCGATATTGATGAATCTATGGGAAAGGCGTCGAAATGGGCAATCGAGACATGAAGTTTGCTCAGGGTCCGTCACGTTAAAGGCATAGGACAGCCATGTTCATCTTTATCCAAATCACTCACTAATGCTCCAAAGCTTGTAGTGTTTTCTTTGAGTCTCCCAGTTGCTATCGTGTCTCACATTGACGATGACCGCTGTTCCCCCACAGACATTGATTCACGACCATCCATCTCTCCCCGCTTCACTCAATAGTGTTTTGCCTCCAAATCTTCACCCAAGCCCGTCGTGTGACTGTCTGGGAAACGCGGTGTGACGACTCTCGTGTAATAAGTCTTTCATTCCTCCCCGTCAAACCATATCCAACCCAACATTCTGTGCTTCAGTCGTCTCACGCATCCTTCCTCGGGAGAGGAAGATAAGTACTTAAACACACTACGATCCAGCTTCACCAAACTGTCTGCACGTACACCCGGGCCGAAGTGAACAAGCGGCGGCCTCGTTTTCCCGCCATATCATAAGACGAAGTCAAACCCGCAACTCCACATCCGAAGGCGATATTCATGCTGATGGCAAAACTAAAGGCTCCCATGAGTCGGTTCTTCAAACGCCGCGACCAGTCTCCGTCCGCCCCGGTCCTCGATGTTTCTGCACCTGGCCAAGAAAGCGCGTCGCCTGCAGCGTCTACGCCGTCACTTGATGATTCCTCATCGAAGGGACCTGACGCGTCCAGCGTGCTCACACCCTGCACGCCTGAGGCGACGACTCCCCCATCATCTCGAACGCGGTCGAAGAGGCTCAGCAAACCACATTCGTCCAACTCAGAAAGCGTAGACATAGATTCAAGATCTGGATGCTCGACGGTCACCGTTGTTCCTGAATCACCTACGGCTATGCCGAAGCCGACTGAGCGCTCACCTCAAGATCTGGCCGTGACGCCGACGCGTATCGCGGCCGAGGGCGTCGCAGCACTCACACTGAAATCTTCTCCCACCACCGCCCTCACAACGACCACAAACAGCTCATCTCCAACATCGCACAGCACCTCGTCTTCCGCGCCGGCTGAAGGAGACACACTCACGGCCAGAGGAAAGGGTAAAGCGAAAGCTAGCTCGACGCCTCATACTGCTCCGCCCTCATCCCCTTCACCAAGACCATCACCAGCCTCACCACCACCCGACCGCATGGAACCTCTGCCAACAACAACCTTCGTCGTCCCCGAACCAATCATCGAGCCCGCTCCCTGTTACACCCGGAACACCGAAGCGCACAAGCAACTCGGCAACGTCCCCAGCATGGAGCTGTCTCAAACGGAGGCAGCTCAACAGCCTGAAACACCGGACTCGAAACCGCCTTCCTCACTCGATGTCCGCAAACTGGGCCTCCAGCACACGCCATTCAACATGGGCTGGAAGCGGTGGGTCTGTTGCGTGTGCCGCCTTGAGACGCACTGGGAGAATCCGGTATGTTCAAATCTAGAGTGTAAGCATCAGAGGTGTGGGAGTGGCTGTGTGGTCTTGCCTTGTTGAGCTTCCCGCAGAGAGCGGACGGTCGGGGTTTCCAGGGATGGTTTGATCGAGTAGATCATATGGCGCTTCCGAGCCGGTACATGCAGGGGGGCGATTTTGATACTCTGGTCACGGGTCTTGCATGCTTTTAGGCCTGGATACGTTTGGTGGCACGCCGTTGTGTTGCTACGGGAAGCGGTTGGGTGTGACATAAGCTCTCTCCGTAGTGAATGGGACGGGAAGCGCTGGCGGATGTTGGCTGTAACATACTTGATAGAGTTCTCGCACCGTTTGGCTCTCATGTGATAGTTTGATGTTCTGCAGGCTTGACTTCCGGCAGCAACCTCACCACCATCACAGTTATCTCAATCCCACTCACCAAGCGGTGAAGAGAATAACACGGCACGTTAGGCGGGAAGTAGACCTCACCGCGACAGCAGGCCACCGCTCATTCACCGTCAATTTTATAGAGTAATCCACGAACAGCTGCTGTAGCGAATCTAACGAGCGACCGATAGACGGACAAGCCTTTAGTGGGCTGTTTAGGCGTTGTTGTGAAGCATTGAATTAATTATAAAGGGAGCTTCGTTATCGACGCAGCTCTAAACGGTTACGTTCACGGCGAGGCCTACTTCCTGTCCGGCGTGCACGGTAGCCCAGATCAATTGTGCGTCGCAACTCTCTTTCGGTTACGTGATAAGAGAGTTGACAGCCGTCTTCCTTATGCAAGGCGCGTGTATACATGTCTTTTGGCCACAATCTCGATTCCCTCAGGCACATCTTCGAGCGCATTTCTTTCTTTGACCGAGTCCTCAGCCTCCCCAGCTGCAGGCGGCAGTCATCCACTCGCTTCCTTGGCGACCGCGGGCTGTGTTTCGTCATTTACGGTCGATATTGCAATTCCTGCTTCTACGAGTACCAGGAGCCGTCAGTAGACAGCACCAGCAATCAATCAATCCATCGGACACTCCTGGTCGAGCTGCTTTTCTAATCCCGCAGCGACAAAACGAAGAACGCTGGCAGCTGGGATGCCTGCATGCGAGGCGGTTTCAGCCTGACGAGGCAGACTAACAGCTGATGCGCATGTTGGTGGCCTTGCTCGTACAGCATCCTGCAACGTCCGATGCCCAGGTGGGTAGTCCGCATTAGCTGCTCAGTATTCATGGAGATTCCAAGCCACTTTGTCAGGGACTCTCTACACCACCCGGCCGTGTCCGATGGGTATATCGTCTGCAGCTAGCGCCAAGCCAAAGTATGTCAGGCTGCTGGATTCAGAGCTGAAAGGCTAAGAGCGCATTTACCGCGTCATCTTGCTGGAGGGCATTATTTGTAGCACAGGAAAGCCACTATGCAGACTACGCATCGGACACGGCCAGGTGGTATATATAGTGCCTCCCAAGCCTTACAACGGCCTGCCCGGTCTCAACTCAGATCCACTGTCACCTTCCAGCTGTCACGAAGCTTTGCTAGTCAGACAGCATTAGAATATTTGTCCACACAACTCCATTATGGGCTTTAGGAAGAGGCTCTACCAGTACCTAGACAACCGTGCTCTCCTTGGTCCACTCGGAACAAATCCAACACAGGTACGCACCGCAGTTCAGGACAGACCCGCATCAAGACCGTTTCTGACCTCAGTACCGCCTCAGGGCTCAAGCGGCTCAGCGTCTAGGACACCGGAAACTTGGCGCCCAGAATCCGAGCTCAGCTGCCAGATCTGTTCCGAGATCTTCCACCAGCCTCTCCTTCTCTGCCCTTGCTACCACACCTTCTGTGGCCACTGTATCAAACGCTGGTTTGGCCAAAACACCACTTGTCCCACATGTCGGACAAATGCTGAAGCGGCGGTGCCGAATCGGCAGGTTGCCTCTATGGCGGAGGCATATCTCGACGCACATCCATTACAGAAAAAGACAGCGGCCGAGCTGAGAGAAATCGGACGACTTTATACTGCGGGGGAGCAGTTGCTGCCTTCACTTCCGCCTGGGCATTTGTCCGGACCCTCGCCTACAGTTCTGTCTGTCCCTCGTCCAGCTGTCGATGCGCGGTCCAGATCTACCTCTCGAACAACACAAGAGGAGCGATCGACGCAAGCATCTCCGGGTCAGCACGGCGAGGATTCTACGACCGAAGACATGTTCGAGCGACACATGGCTGATGCTATGGAGCGTAGTGCGATTGAGGAGGCGCTCCGCAGAAGCCTAGCCAGTACCGCGCTCGAACCGCCACCGTCTCGTCGTACAGTCGAGGCAATCCACGATCGCCATCCTGGTGACTACCATGAGGAAAGAGGAAGACAAACGGAAAGTAGACGGGAAAGGGTACAGGAGGAGAGACTAGCGAACATAAGGCGGCGGGAACAAGAACGACAGCGGGAGGAGGAAAACCGGCGGGTAGAATATCGGAGAATGCTGAAGGAGGCCCAAGAAGAACGAGAGAAATTTTACCGGATGGAAGAGGCGAGAATGCAAAGGAAGAGGAGGCGAGAAGACGATCGAAGGAGGCTGTCACCCACTGTCCTATTTATACACGGTCAAGAGACTTAAGAGGCCCCGCCAGGTGTACCAGTATCGCCATTCCCGCTCTGTTCGACACTGGCGGTGAACTCTGGCGGCATGACTTGCGCCAGCCACTTGGGGTCCGTAACCTTCTTGAGGGTCCGAAGTCTCGCTCCATGCTCAGAACGATGCTGTCGTTGAGCCGTTCTAATCCCTCGGGGGTGAATTTGCGGATTCTTCTGAATATGAACGTGGTGTTGCAGTCTCGCGCGCTGCATCGTTGCCATGCGGCAACAGGTCTGTCGAGGGGTGGAGATCCTAAGCACTCTACCGAGCTACATGACATGGCATTAGAGTAGGAATGAGAATCTACCGGGTATATTGGAAAGTGCGATCGGACCGCTCTGATGACCTATGGGTCGCATAAGCGAAGGTGTGGGCATATCGATTCTTCGTACTTGCTGAGGGCTTTCACGCTCAACTCTTCGGTTGCGATCGCAGTACGTGGGCACTCGAGAACAATTTGAGAGGACATGAACACAGCCCGGTATGTCGACTGCCAGAAATGCTGAAACGTTGGTCCATAGAGCTGAACCCTTCTGGAGTTGTATATGCTGATGAAGCCCGCAAGATGATCCTGGTCTTCGCATTTGAATTCGGAACCGAGACTACCAAGTTGGAGTTCGTTCGGTAACTGCCATTGAAGCGATCCAGTAACTGGCGCTGTGCGAAGGTGTAATGGGAGCACATTCGCACAACTCATACGACACCTTGACACAGTCACGTTTCCGGTGGCGCCACGAGTTGTTCCGCTGAAAACAGTTCTTTCGGGTGTGGTATCAGGCAGTCGGAGCAGACGGCGTGAGTCTTGGGTAGCTGACCCTGGCGCTCACGCTTGCAGCAGTGATAGTACAGGTCTTTCCGCAGTGTGTGTAAGAATGAGAGATGGTCATCCTTTTGTGCGTGTAAAACAGCACCGAGATCGCCGCGAGATCGCCTCGAGGTGGCACGCAGCGCGAGAGCATCAGCTCCAGTCATGTGCTCTTCAAGCCGTAATAAAAGCTCCGCGGGGAGGCGGTAGAGCGAAATGTGCGTAATGTTGTGCAGGTGCAGCCTGCGCTCCTCTTCGTGCCGACCATAGCACTTCCTCAGAGTACTGAAGAGCCGATCCCGAAGTGCAGACAGCGATGCTTCATGGGAAGAGTGACGCGGAGATTTCTCTGCGGAGGGTTCGCCAGGACGGAGAATGCCCTAGAGTAATGAACCCCAACTATTGACCGAGTGGGGTAGGCATCGATGAGAAGAACTGAGTAAACTGCGTCAGATCTCGCTGAGGCCAGTACTAGTAAAGCTGCCCTAGAAGAGAGGTCGAAGTCTGGTGACAGAAGGGGGTGGTAATGCGAGCTGCGAGGAAGACCCGAGTACCGAGTGGCCACGATGATACGCACAAGCCGTAGATCGAAGGACAACGATGAAGTTTGGGATGCCACTCAGGCTACCATTAGAGTCAGATGGAGTCTGCCGAGCGATCAAGCAGAGCTCCTTGAAGGTGCAGAGCGACTACGAGAACGTGATTGTGCGATCTGTCAACGAACCTACCTATATGAAACGTGTTTTTCAATGGGCGCAGCATCTCTAGGCATCAGCTCAGCGGCCAAATGTCCTCCAATTCAAGTTCAACTATGTGGTCACGTGAACTCGGTTGATTGGTATATTTTGGCCGCGCTATTAGCAATATTGCCAACTGCTTGACACTAGTCTCTTTAAGGCCATCGGTATCTGAGGAGAAACTTGAATCGGCGACCCATCATTTATCACCAGGAGCCGGTGAAGCTTGGAAGTGAGCTCCGAGACTTCCGAACCGTGGATCTCGCCAGTCTTGACAAGGTGTTGAGGCAGCGTCCTCTGATAGTTCCGTGCACACTGTCGACATTTATAGGGCAACCTAATGAGGGCTAAATGAGACTTGGGTCGTAAAGTGCTGGATGTGAGCGGTTGAGTGGACTTGCCGCCGCCACGATGGCGCTGAATACGGTCGGAAAGACACGGGGAAGAATCAAGGACAAGGAAAACGTTGGGAGCTTTGTACCGACGAGCCAGAATATCCAGCACGACCGCTGGTCTCGTCCGATGCGCGGATCTTCCACACGCCACGAGAGACGTGGAGCATGACCAGGTTCAGCATCGACAGCTCTCAGTCGGCTCGCGTATTCCACGATAGCTGCCGCAGTTGAAGCGATTGTTCTGCATCAACGTATCCGGATGCTTTGAGCTGACACCTTTTGTCTTTCGAGTGACGATGACAGAACAGCCATAATCACAATGAGCAGGAGCCAAAGATATGTGCCCGTTCATACTTCAAACCTGACGGTGCGGCGTGGGAATCACGTGATGCTAGGGATTAGTACGACCTCGTCGTGGTGGGTTAATCTCTTAAACCAGATACTACAAGCGATCATTTTACAGTGTGTTGGCGTGGCCGATATACAAAAGCGTTAGACTCCTTGTAGAAGTGTTCGATTTTCTCCCTCTGCACGCAATGAGCGTGCCTATGCAAACACCTGTATCCCAATCGTCACCAGCGCCTCCAGCCGAAATGGTACCAAGGGTATCTAGAGTTTCGCCGAAGACCCCCTCAAGACCTTCCTATTGCGCCAGATGTGATCTCGAAGATAGATTTCCCCACTTATAAAGACGCCCACGCTCGCTGTATGAGTCCGGTACACCTTCCAGAAAGGCAAGGTCCCGCAATGCCGAAGAATACAATCCCTTACGACGCCGCGGACGCTGAATCGGCTGCACGCAGTAACCTGACGGCATTCTCGACCTCGTCAGCAGCAACCTTCTGCCACTCATCTCTAGACTTCTGATCTACCAACCCGTTCGCGTCTCCAATCTTGTCATACATCAACCGCGAGACATTCATATTGATCTCTGTGTACTGATTCTTGTCGACTTCCTGCTTCTGGTACCGCGGCTTCAGCGCCGCCTTCACCATGCGCTGTATCTCCGACTTGGTCGAATACGACATCGTGGTGCGTGGCGGTGACGAGACATCGTTCGCACGAACGGGGCTCGTGGCTGGGGAAGGATGGTCCGGCTTGCGATGTCGCGACCTCGCACGATCGTTCTCGTCGTGGTCTTGAACACGGTCGTCGTCGGCGGGTGAGAAAGGCGCATACGGCAGTACAGCTGGGTAGACGGGTGATATCATCGAAGTTAGTGGTGGCGATGCTGGTCGAGAGAGTGATAATGGAGGTGGCGTCATGGCACGCGGAGTTGGGACGTTTGAGCCTCCAGGCGAGGCGTCCGGTGATGTAAGTCCCGGGGATAGCGACTGGTCACTCAGAAACAGATTGCCTGCATTCTTCTGCAGCCCTTCGGTGCCGGAATGGACGGACGCCGGATACGTCTCTACCTCCTTGAGTAGCGACTGTAAGAAACTGGGAGCGCTTGCACCATTGGCTCTTTCGGAGGCAAGCGACGGCGCCACAGTAGTGTTCCTAGATCCAGCCCGGCCAGCGGTCGAAGACTCAGGAGCAAAATCGGTGGAGCTGCCTTCCTGGTACCGCTCAACTCGAGTGCAAGGCCTCTTCAGTCTCCGCTCGGGCTCTCCAGGTTGACCTTCTGCGGGAGAGGATGGGGTGGACTTCCGCTTTCTCCGGTTTGTTGGTGGCGCGCTTCCTTGAACCTCTCTGGCTTTGTCGAAAGCATTCCATGCCCGCAACTCTTCTTGAGACTCGGGCTTGGGGGGCTCCTGGGCCACACGATGGGTATGAGGGCGGAGTACAGCGGCGGCGTTTCGTCTGAACCTGTCGCCACTACCCTGACGAGCGGCAACTTGGAATCTGCGCTGCCACTCATTGAATTCCCGACGTTGAGCAGCGGCCCTTTGCTGCTCGTCAGCGGACTCGTCGTCAAAGGGGAAGTCGAGATCCAAGTGCAATCGGTTCCGGACAGATTGCCAAACTCTCGCCCACTCGTTGGGTGTCCTATGTCCACGTCTTCCACGCCGCGCAGAACCCGCACGCCTTCCGGGAGATGCGCGACCGGCTGCAGCAGCCGCCTGTTGATGCTCTAAGCAGTTGTGGCAGAACCACAATCCGGAAGGAACCCTGTCTAGGCCAGCGCAAAAAACATGAGAGCTGGAAGTGCAGCCAGGACCATCACATTGCATGAGTTGCGACTCATCGCCGTACTCTTCGCATACCAGGCACGGTTCCCAAGACTCGGAGTATTCATCAAAGAGATCGTCGTTATCTTCGTCGTCGATAATCATGAGGGGATCTACTTCGGCCACTTGCTGCTTGTCCAAGACGGCGTAGGAAGAGAGGGTCGGGCCTGCAGCAGAGTTAGCATTGCAAGCCGCGGAAGTAAAAGTGTTGCACGAACTTACCATCCAGCTTGGCGCGGAGCTCGACCATGTTGAAGCTGGCTCTGCATATTGGGCAGCTGTTTGCTCTCTCCACCCAAGGCTTCAGGCAGTCGTTGTGCAGGTTGTGGCCGCAGGGTAGCAGATGGGCTATGAGCTCGTCGTCGGGGATGTGGGCGTGGGCGTGGGCGTGGGCGTGGTTGTGGTTGTGGCCCTGCGTTTCGAGATGATGATTGGCGGAAGTACCCGTGGCGGATCCAAGCGCATCATCGTGATTGACAGCTTGGCCGTCTGGAGGTGAGAGCTCAGAGCTGCCGCCGTCGAGGTCACCGAGGCAGACGATACACGTGTCGGCCATGGGATGGAGGGTTGAAAGTGAAGAGGAATGAGCAGAGGCGTTGTTTCTGCAGAGTGGTGGTGTTCATGAAACTGCAGGTGTTCTCATCCCGAGTCGTTGTTCCGATGGTGGAGGGAAGCGGCGGAGAGGACGGCTTTTTGAGATGACGCTAAGCGACGCGCTAACGCCTGCAGGGCCACGGGAGCACTGCGGAGAATCACCATGTGCACGACTAGGGTGCACGAGCGAGGGGAGTATCAAATATATGGGGGACCAACCCATGTTGTAGCCTACTCTTGACTAGAGTGTACGGCAAGCAAACTGACATGTCGCATAAACAGCTGCCGAAATGAATAGATAACTTGGCTGCGTACGCTGAATCGTGCATCGCAGAGTATCTCACGTGAATCACAATCCTAAAGACTCCGGTATGGTAACGAGGTGCTCGATGCAGCGTGATGCCTGTTCGACGACCTGACGATGTAGTGGAGGAGAGCTGGAGTATTTCATGTGTATTTGCTCTGACGTTCGCTAATGCAATCTTGATCGGACCATCCGAAACACAGGACAGGACCCACTCGAGCTGCGAAGGTACATCAATCGAATTTCCGCCACCGCATCGACCAGAAGCGCATAGAAGAACATAGTGCTGACGGCTGAGTGTTTCCCCCTTCCAGTGCCTCGTAAAGTAGAGGTTCTCATATCGTGTTGCCATACGCCGAACCCCGATCACACCTCCGCAATCTCCCGCAGACGACGAATCGTAGATCTGGTGGCCGCCGCAGCCGGTGTCGAGACCGTCCAAGCTGGAGAGTGAGTTAGCTACCCTGCGCCTGTCGCATGGGGCTCGTAGAACGCACCACCACCAGCAATCTTCTTCCGGCATCCTGTTCACGGCGTCAGCATGTAACACTCTAAGGAAACAACCGGAGAAAACCCTACCGCTGCACTCCCAGATACCCACAGACTTTCGCTTGACTAATCGCAGCGTGAGATATCCTGTCCAGAAGCTACGCGCCAGGTAGTTGTTAGGTCTCACCTGTTTCCCTGCCACAGAATGCTGCACAAAGAATCAGTCTCCACAGCATACCTTCTAAGCCAGCTGGGGCGACTCACTGCAGGTGTATCGTGCGTGCTGTGTGATTTCCATCTTCTTCACCTGCTTACGGAGCGAGGCGCCGTAACTGTTTATGCATGCTCAGTATATGCCCACAATCTCGATGCTCGCAGGGTTCGGCAGTCGCAAAGGAGATGGGGGAGCTGTAGAATCGAACGCTGTTGGATAACGTACCGTGTGCCTGTGAACGGTCGTGTTAGTGATTCAGCGCTCTAAAACTGATTCCGCGCAGCCTGCTACGAGAGAGACCTACCGTATTTGCCGGTCACGCCGACCTTCTTGGTGCGCTTCGTCATCTTGTCGTGGGTTTGGGGGGTTGATGTTACGGTGGTGTCGAGGGTGTGAGAAAGTTGATTGTCGTCCTCGCTCGTCGGCTCTCGTCGTTGATTTTCGATGTGCGATTCGCACAAGCCTTGGCAGGGTTCCCAGTCCGAGTTGGTACTAGCGTCGTCAGCACACTTGCGCACCTTCGAAGTTTAGCAAACTCGCCGCTCACGGCATACGAGGATTTCTTCACTGCAGTTCGAGAAGGTCTTGGAGACGTACCCGGCGACATGGCAGACCTCGATAAGTTTTGTACAACGTGCGGTGTGGTTGTCGAGGGCGTACTTGCTGACCAAACCGCCCGCCGCGAAGAGCGGACTCTTTGAGCGTAGTCGTTATGACTTCATCCGTGCTTCGAGTACTTCAAGTGCTTTGATTGTATCGCTAGTAGCCATATATCATCAATAGATATCCCTTTAGAAAGTCTGCATTTGCTTAGCTGCATCTTTTTCGCACTGCCGTTCATCACTATCATACACCGACTCCGCTTTATACAGAACGTGCAATGTCTACGAACGACCGCCAATATGAGCTTGTCCTCTTAGGAGCAACTGGCTACACGGGAAAGCTGTGCGCAGAGCACATCACTCAATGCCTGCCGACAGACCTCCGATGGGCTGTGGCAGGTCGCAATCACAAGAAGCTTGCCGCTGTAGTAGAGGAGTTGAAGTCACTCAACCCCAACCGCAACCCACCAGGTACGGAGTCACGCCCATCATCTTTAACAAGAAGAACGACATTGCTGATGCGCCGCTACTAGCGATCGAGATTGCCGAACTCAACGAAGAAGACCTCGACAGCCTTGCTAAGAAGACGCAGTTACTCATCACCTCAGTAGGCCCGTATATGTTCTACGGCGAGCCTGCGGTGAAGGCTTGCGCTAACAATGGCACTCATTATGTTGACTGGCAAGCTGTTGAGATCTTATTTATGGACAACAACTGACCGCTTCCGTCAGCACTGGTGAAACGCCATGGGTGCGTGATATGGTTCAAAAATACCACGAGACAGCCAAGGCCAACGGCACTATCGTAAGATCTGTTTCTTTATATCACTATTTACCGTCGTAGGACTCCAAGCAGCCTTAGGATCTGCTTATGGAAGAGGTGGTTTCGCAGGTTTTGCGCATGAGGGCAAAATCGATCATTGATCTCGGAGGCTTCTTCCCGTCAAACATCTGTCCAGTCTTTCCGTTTGATCTCCACAGCCACTAAAATCGACTACAGATGATCCCTCAATGTGGCATCGACAGCGTCCCAGCCGACATCACTGCCTGGGTGCTCGTCGAATGTCTCCGCAGAAAGCTTTCAGTTGCCACTGCCGAAGTAATTCTCAGCCTACACGTGATGAAGTGGGTTTTACCTTATCCATTCCGCTTTAAACGTACTAAGAATTGACGCCTCGTACCCACAGCACGCGCCCCAGCGGCGGCACCCTCCTTACCGTCTTCTCCCTCTTCGACCACTACTCCCTCAAATCCATTGGGTCAGCCCTCAAGCCTTTCTCGCTCTCGCCAGTCCAACCAGACAGTCCAGCAAGGCCCATGCCATGGACTACCAAGCTGCTAGGCATCCGCACCGTCCCTGATCTGGGCGTCCTGACCGACAACCCCCAAGGCGCCCCAGACACGACCATCGTGCACCGCTCCTGGGGCCTCTACGACGGCGGCAGGTACTACGGCCCCCGCTTCCGCTTCAACGCGTGGATGAGAGCTCGCAACACCTTCACGGGCGTGCTGTGGCACTTTGCGCTCAGCATCGGAATGACGCTGCTGGTTTTGCCGCCGGTGAGGTGGCTGCTCAAGAAGCTAGTCTTCCAGCCTGGTGACGGCCCCAGCAAGGAGGCTTCGAAGAATGATTATCTGGAGTACCGCGCTATTGGGGTTGCGGATGAGGAGAAAGGGCGCCGTGCTGGTGCGGAGTTCAAGTATCAGGGGAATGGGTACTACTTGACTGGACTGTTGATGGCGGAGGCGGCGATGGTGATTCTGCGCGGTGGTGAGAATCAGGCGCGGAAGATGGGAGGCGGCATCGTTACGCCGGCTACCTTGGGCGAGGAGTATGTGGAGAGGTTGCTGGGTGCTAAGGTTGGTATCAGTGCCAGACTCCTTGACGAGTAGCACAGTGGTAGGGTGTTCATATGGTAGACGCTACGTGTTGGACAAGTGGAGTTGGATGACATAGATGTTGGCTAGACGATAAGAGGATATATGCTGCAGCTTGGTGGACATTGTGGAAGATGGTGCCACTACACAAGGCATTTTTTTAGTCTTCAGCACGTAACAAGCGACAATGATGCTCCGAATACGCCACCGCGTGAACCAGGGTTATGAGAAAGAAGAACCATGACAATTGTGACAAAGGCAGCCTGGCATGCGCGACGTAAAGCAATGGCTTCTCAATATTGGTATGCTATGTTATGAAGCGTCTTCATAAGTTGACTCTCTCTATATTGGCTGCAGAGAGCCACCCTGTCTGACCATTGCTTGTTTGCTTCTTGATTGCCGATATTTCGTCCAAAAACGCTGGGACAAAGGTTCCTGGACCGCGCACATCATCACGTTTCGCGGCTTGTTCCGCTGCGATCTCGTACATGAATATACCGGCGATAGCTGCGAGGAGCTTGTCCCCCCGGTGGACAGCCATGAAAGCAGCGACAGTCGTGCCGAGCGTGCATCCACTGCCCGTGATCTCTCCTAGGTACTCATGTCCGTTGTTGATGGCGAATGTTCGGCTCCCGTCGCTGATAAGATCAGTTTTGCCGGTCATCAGGATGATGTTCCGCTCGCGAGCAGCTGTCCGCGCGACCAGAGTAGCTTTTTCCTGCAGGCTGAGCGTGCTGGCTCCGCTGTCGACGCCGCGTTGTTGGACGCCGCTTGCGCCGGACACAGTCTTGATCTCGCCTTCGTTACCCTTGATCAGGTCGAACCAGCCGCCGGCCATCAAACTCTTGACTGCTTCGCGGCGCTGCTTTGTGGCGCCGGCTCCGACAGGGTCGAATAAGACCGGGCCACCGACAGCGTTGTAAGAGCGGAGTGCTTTTAAATAGTTCTGCAGTCCGTCTGGGGTTACGGTACCCATATTGATAACCAGAGCTCCACCTAGCTGGCAGAGGTCTTCTGCTTCGTCGCCATTATTGGCCATGATGGGACTTGCACCGCTGGAACAACAGTCAACACCCTGTTTGCGGTTTGGTGTAGGGAAAGGAGAAACGGCTTACATGCATAAGGCCACGTTTGCAGCAAAGTTCTGGACAACCAAGTTCGTCATGTTGTGGCAAAGGGGTGCCTGCGCGCCGACTTTTGCAACAATCTCGGGCACCTTGCTGAGAATCTCGTCGACTGCATGCGTTCTCTTATCATCGCTCTCAGCGGCGAATCGCGGAGGCCTCATTACAAGCTCGCGCAGGTCTTGGGCAGCCTTCCTTGGATCTGGCGCTGCCATGATAGCACTTACGACAGCAATCCCATCAAGACCTTTAGATGGCGAGCGTGATTGGTAAAGCACCCGCTGGGCGTTAGTTGCATTGATACCACCAATGCACACTGTGCTGACTTGCTGTTCCAAGGAGGCTAATGAATCAAGAATATCGCGTGTGCCTGAAGTTCCGATAATGAACTTGGTGTTCTCTTTACTGTGGGGAGAAGTCAGCGTTGAATCACCCCTTTTAGCAACAATTTACGGACGTGGGAGTGGTAAAAAGTGTCCCTATACCCAGGTAATCCGCTCCACCCTCCACGGCTTGCCTCGCTTCCTCTCGTGAGGACGCAGTAACACCGATGATTGCATTGGGACCGAGCAGCTTCCGCGCTGTTTCGATATCCATATCATCCTGGCCCAAGTGTACACCTTCGGCACCGGCAGCGAAGGCTACATCGACGCGGTCGTTTATCAACAGAGGCACATCATGTCCTTTAGTGATATTATGCAGCCTTTTGGCAATCCGGATCAGCCCCGCTGTCTCACTGGTCTTATCACGAAGCTGCACTACAGTAACACCTGATCCAAATCAGGCAAAGTCTCTTGCTGGATATATTTGACCAACTCACCTCCCTTGACGGCTTCTTCAACCACCCAGCAAAGGTCTCGGTCCCCCAGTATAGCAGTTGTGTTATCTGTCACCAGGTAAAGAGAGTAATTGACTTTCATCATGCAGGTACACATTCACCGCGCAGCGACCAAACAGCATGGAAGGACAGCAATCAATAGGACAGTCAGTGGGAAAAGTGATATGCGGGATCTTTTCGGGCTACTGGAGCAGTAGAAAAGTACCTAGGTAGACGAAAGTAGGGCCAGGGTGTCATCTTCACGTGTTATGTGGCCCTCATAGCAGAGACTCAAGCAGCGATAACCACTTGACTAGCTTTCACTCTTCTCCATCCGCCTTGCTGAGCGGACAATAAACACGCATGGCTGCGCTTGCTGGCATTTGCTCGTGGTGATCTGGCAACCAGGAGGGCTTTGTGTGCTTGATGGACGATGAACTTGCGGCCCGATTGGGCATAGTGTGGGAAAGCATGATCGCTAGACTGAAAGTCTCTGCCGAAGAAAAACCTCTTCGGCCTGTTTCTAACACTACTTTCCTCCCAGCGCCCGAGCCCCTTCAAATAGCCCATCACTACCCAACAGCTCCTATCCAAGCAGCAAACCGCATCCCATCAAAGTCAGCTTTGACGGGCTTCTGCAAACCTACCGCCGGCATTCAAAGCCTCTACAACCCGCACCAAACCCACCCAAGAGATTCACAGACGACCGCCCGTCGCTTTATGTCTTCGCGCCACGCCCACAAATTTCGAAACGAGCCGCCGCCCAAGCAGCAAACATTTCGCATATCAAGAAAGCCGAAGTGTAACTACCATTGCACCAACGGCTGACAGCTAGCTTCTTAAGAGCTCCCTTCTCGCTTTTGCAGACATTCCGCGTCCTGCACTTACTGCATGTCTTTGTCACCTACGGCCAAGATTTCACCTTTCCCTAAGCATATCCTACCCGGCACTTCGCGTTAAGCAGATTCTCTTCCAACCGCCAACATGGCCAACATCAATATTCGCCGGGTATGTAGTCCTCACACCTCTTTACTCAAGACTTTCGCTAACAAGCATCAGGATGTCACCGATCCCTTCTACCGCTACAAGATGGAGCGTCTCCAGTCCAAGATTGAGGGCAAAGGCAACGGTATCAAGACCGTCATCGTCAATCTGAGCAGCGTCGCCAACTCTCTGGCTCGCCCCCCTTCCTATGTCATCAAGTACTTCGGCTTCGAGCTCGGCGCCCAAACAAACACCAACCCTGCCGACGATCGTTGGATCATTAATGGCGCTCACGAGGCGTCCAAGCTTCAGGACTATCTCGACGGCTTCATCTCCAAATTCGTTCTCTGCAAGAAGTGCAAAAACCCAGAGACAACTGTCCACATCAAGGATGGTCGTATCACGCTCGACTGCAAGGCCTGTGGCGAACGCTCCGATGTTGACTTGCGTCTAAAACTCAGCTCGTTCATTCTCAAGAACCAGCCCAAGAAGGGCAAGAAAGACAAGTCAACTAAGAAAGCTGAACGCAAGGCTAAGAGAGAGGCTGAAGCCGCCGCTAACGGAGACGATGATGACCATTCCCGTGATGGAAGTCCCAACGGTGGCAGCGGGTCGGACCATGCTGAAGAAAACGGTGACCTGGAGATTGCGGCTGGAAGTGATGACGAGCTCACACGCCGTATCAACGCCGAAGCCAAGGATATCGATGCAATCGACGCCAAGGAAGTTGAGTGGACCGTTGATATGTCTGAGGAGGCTGTCAGGGCTCGTGCCCAGGAGGCTCCGGCCGACATGAGGCGTCTCAACCTTGGCGACGATGAAGAAGACGGCGAAGGGGAGGCCAACGCCTATGAACAGCTCGGCTCCTGGGTTCTGAAGACTGCCGAGGAGAAAGGCGGCGTTTCCAAAGTTGAGGACGTCGAGATCTATCTCCGCGCCAAAGAACTCGGCATCGAGACAAAGCACAGGACACTCACTGTGCTTGCCCAGTCCATCTTCGATGACAGCATTGTCAAGCAGATCGACTCTCGCGCTGGAATGCTTAAGAAGGTACGTTCCGCATGGCAAGGTCTCAATGTGGATGTTACTCTGACCTTCCGCTACAGATGATCACTTCCGAGAAGCATGAAAAAGCTTTTCTTGGCGGCACCGAGCGCTTCGTTGGCAATGAGAAGCCCAACCTCATCCCTCTGGTCTCGCCTATCCTCGTAAAGTACTACCAGCACGACCTCGTCTCGGATGACGTTCTCAAGGCCTGGGGCTCCAAGGCCAGCAAGAAGTATGTCGACCTCGCCACCAGCAAGAAGGTCCGCAAGTCTGCCGAGAAGTTCATCGAATGGCTCGAGACGGCTGAGAGCGAGGATGAATCGGACGATGAGTGATTGCTGCTGTCGTAACGCGTCGTGCTTTCGGCCCGGGATGGCATGTATCTTTACCCGCCGAAAACTAGATGCGTGAACGGGGCACTGTGGCCACTTGTTCCAGCTATCGTGGCCGATGCTTGGTGCTTCTGCTTCTTGGTATCTTTGGTGGTCATTAATGCTCCTATACACTGTGTCCTGTTGCAGTCTTTCTGATGTTTCAGGGCGTGTTGGTCATCTCCACTGCTGCGTTGTAGTTTACTCTATTAGTGTTACACAATATCCTCCTCCAGCACATCCATCTGATTGCGCTCTGCAATGCATTGAGCTTGCCTGTATATCGTGTCAGTCAGCGAAGCGGCACTTGCCCGAGTTACCCGCATTCTGGATATGGCAAACTCATCGGGCTTCGAGCGGTATATTCCAAACATTCCGCCGTTTGTCGGTGAGCTGTACGATGCCGCTTGGGTGACGTAAGGGGTGTAAACTTCTTGCCAGCTCCCGAAAGAATATGCCTCTCCGTGCTGCTATAACACCGTCGGACGGCCCGTATCTCCATTCGAAGTCCGGAAAGTGCCTTCTGCCTTTCGCACAGCCCGCCTGCTCACCATGCATCTCAGCCCTACATCTGCCTTGGTGCCTGCCAAGCCGATCGAGCTCCGAAAATAGACCCGCCTTATCGATAAAGCTCGAAAGTGACGCCGAAGCTGCCGATGACCCAAAATCCCACCAGCTATAAACGGCCAGGCGGCGGTCGGGTCACTCCCTCTGCTCCTGCTCAGAAGGTTTCAGGAGTCAGGCCCATCATAGGCACTGGGAATATGGAGGCCTCTATGCGGAATACCGCTTCGATGAACAGTAAGAGCGGCGCTGCTGTTCTTCTATGAAGTTTTGGGCTAATGGCTGGTGTGGCAGAGCGCATTGATCGGCTTACGAGTACACTGATCACGCAGTTTGAAGCTGCTGTTGGGCTTCTTCAAGTATGCGTTCTGCTTTACATGAGAGGGCTGCTTGCTGCGCAAAGCGGAGAGCTTATTAGTTGCCCAGGCCGAAGAAACGGACCTCAACTCTACGGCGAAGAACAGCCTGCAGATGCAGGTGCATACCACATCTCTGGTACTATCTCCTACCTCCGACCCTCGTACGCAACCATTCCTCCAGTCTGCTGACGCTGACACTGCGCACAGGTCCGAGCCACCGAGGAAACCCTCACGTTCATACACCAGCTGCAGGAGCTATGGCTTTTCGGTCAGCTGGAGACACTTAAGAAGAGCGGGAGTGAGGTGAGGATGGAGGAGGATGCGAAGGCGGTGGCGCAGCTGTTGAGGCGGTTAGTCAAGGCGCAGGATGTGGAGGGCGAAACAGATAGGCCGTGAGCGCGGAACGGTGGGCATGAAATGGCACACATGATTTGGCGTCTGGCGCTGTGGTTGAGGAAGCATCCGGGCACTTGGAGACGGGCTTCAGCAGTCCTGGATAGGCGTCGTTCAGGGACTGGTCATCTCAGAAAAGATCTGGGTTGTGCCTGATACCCAATTTCAGCATTGGGCGACGCTGCGCCGCATGATTGAGCGGTATTGCATCACCAGCTATATAAAAACAATTGACGTTGATGATGATGAGGGGCCTACTTATTGTTGGAAAGTTCGAGCTCTCTGGCGTCTACAAGTCTTGGCTGCCAGATATGTTGTGCGCAGCGAAACCTTTCGAGAGGACCGCCGTTTCTCAGGTGTAGCCCCACTTCACAACGCGCGGTCAGATGCTTGTGCTTACAACATCTTGCTCCTCTGGAATAGATATTATTATCGTCTAGGTGTTGGGATTTGGGCACCGCCTCCCTCTTGGGTCCCCTTTTCAACCTCAGCTTATGGTGTCCTGATCTGTGGATCACACTTTCACTGAACCGCACATCTGAGTATTAGCGCCGTGTTGGCGAGTCTTGCCAACTGATATAAAGTCTGCAGAAAATCCGCGTTCAGTAAGTAAACAATGCTGATCATGCGCTTGCTGTACGCTCTCTTATTAATGCTGTCCTCGACGGCAACAGCTTATAGTGTTGTCCAATTCATGGCGGACTATGAAAACGCGCTCCTTACTATAACACGGACTTCAACTCCCGATCCATTCATAACCTCTGCTCATGGCAAATACTATCTTGTGAGTAACATCATAATCATTACAATTCACCGGTCTAACAACGACAGTCTTTCACTGCCGGAGACCGAGTGGAAGTATGGTCCGCCGACAGCTTGACAGGCTTTCAGGATAACGCCGAAAAAACTGTAGTTTGGTAGTGTACCCAGAGAACCCACTGCACATACACCAGCATGACCGATAGATTTCTGTGACTCTAGCTCAGTCGCAACTCTAAGTTGAATACATTGACTAACCAAATCTAGGCGCCCACCCCCGGATACCGACTGCACCGCCCAGCTCTGGGCACCAGAACTCCACAGCATCGACGGCCGTTGGTACATCTACGTCGCCGGTGCTCACCCAGCTCAGGGAAACAGATCACACCGAATGTACGTTCTCGGTGGTCCGCCAGCAGACACAGATCCCACCGCCGGGACTTGGGAGAACCTAGGACTCATCCGAGGCCTGCCACAGCAGCAATGGCAAATCGATGGAACGGTCTTCAGCATCGACAACCGGCTCTTCTTGGTGTACTCAGGATGGCCGTTCGATAATGCGGACCTTTCAGACCTTGTGCAAGAGCTCTTCATCGTGCCACTGAGTGATCCTGTGACTGCGGCAGCGCGCCAACCGGTGCGAATATCGACGCCGGAGCATCCGTGGGAATGGACTGCAGACCATGGAATCAATGAAGGGCCGCAGTGGTTCGAGTCAGCCGATGGGCGGTGGAGGGGACTTGTGTACTCGTGTGCCGGATCCTGGACCAAAGACTACAAGATGGCGACGTTACAGTACACAGGCGGCGACCCGATGGACCCGAGAAGTTGGCGAAAGAGCAACAAACCGTTGATTGAAAACGCACCAGGGAGAGGACCGTATGCGCCAGGTCACGGGATGTTCATGAAGCTAGGAGAGGAGACGGTGGCGGTGTTCCACGCAACGGACAACGATAATGATGGTTGGAATGGAAGAAAAGCCAGAGTGCAAAGAGTGAAATTCACCAATGAGGGACCAGAGATGGGCGGACGCGTGGGACTGGCTGGCGACGCGGACATGTTCACGGGCTACGGATCACTTGACCGTCGGCATGAGCGTCGCCACAGCCTTCGTGATCTGTGGGGTTCGGTGTTCTCGAGGGTTTCTTAGTAGAAGTAGTCGTTCTTCTGACCGACTTTCCATCTCACATTGTCACCACACCTTCGGGCTTGGCTTTTGTAGTGTCGTCCACGTTCCGGCTGATCATGCCCAGCTGCACTGCCCAATCATCTCTTCCTGACTCCTGGATTAGTTCTTCCGCCATCTGCAGCCTCCTCTCGTACTTCCTGCGTGGACCGTTGACTTCGACGATGTATCCATGCATCTGCAACTCATCGGTCCTCACATTCGCGATGGATAAAAGCGCCGCCGAACTGACCAACAGCACCAGTAGAAGCACTTTGCCCAGCTGGCTGACATTGCTGGCTAGCGCTGCATCTAGGTACACCAGCAAAGTCGCAAATGCGCTGACTGAGCTCTCGATGAAAGTTGGGTCTCGGAGCCACTGGCCGGAGGTAACAGCCTTCAGATCATCGACGGCTCCACGCATCCGGATCCATCGGTCCTGGCTCAAAAGAACAAGCAAATCGCCATTTTCACCGGGTTCGCTGGCACCTTGCCAGCCAAGTTGACTGCGTCTGCGGATTACGAAGCTGTTGCAGAGCCGGGCAAACATGAGGAGAAGGATAACAAAGACGCCCCACCAGTCTTCTAAGACGATCATGAGGGATAGTACGATGATTGTCGCAGCGATGGCACACATGTACGACACGGACGAGATGAAAGTACTGTTTTCAAATGTGTAGAGCATGGATAGCAATCTCGCCAGCCTTCGGTGCTGATGCCTGATTTTGGTAACGGACAACGTCGTTAGTTGGCCTGTCAGGCCGACCTTCTGGAGATAAACGACTGTTGCCGGATTCTCGATCCGGAAGACGTAGCCGCTGGTCATGGCAGCAACGGCTGGATACTCGCCGCCGTTGAGCCCTGGCGCCGTCTGTTGCCGATGCAGGCCGGGGCAGAGCACGAAAACATCCAGAAAGGCTGATGTGCCAGTAAGTGCTGTCCGGTACGCAGTCGTAGCAAGGTCAGCCAAAGCGACGAGACCAGCAGCGTCTAGAGAGACCTGTGGCATTGCGATAGTTGACCAAGGCTGTGGCTCAGATGCGATCCTCTGCCTCCACATTAGCTATTCTGCGCATATAGCAATAAAGCCGGTCGCGTGACGAACCTTTGTCGGTGTATACATCTCCACGTAATCCATGAG
The DNA here is from genome assembly GCF_000281105.1 of Coniosporium apollinis CBS 100218. Lineage (NCBI taxonomy): Eukaryota > Fungi > Ascomycota > Dothideomycetes > Coniosporium > Coniosporium apollinis. The sequence goes on along the minus strand of NW_006913304.1, from coordinate 36,894 downwards.
CTGCATTGTAAGAGAGGCGGACCCGGCGGATCCTGATCCTCTATATATTTAGACCAAGCAAGAGCGATGTGTGCAGGCCTCGCAAGTATGTCGTGGCTGAGCATGTAGCAAGGCGCTGCGCTGCACCTTCTAGATACACCAGGTGGCCTTGCGATTTAGCTTTGTCAAATATGAGCGGCATTGGTTAAGCATCGAGGCTCAGATGGGCGGGAAGATGCGTGGTGGTTCAATCGTGGCTCTGCGCCTTGCCTGCAAGTTCAAGGTTCTTCAGACCATCACAAGAGCTCTAACCGCAACTGGACGCCACCAGCACCCTGATGCGTCTCCTCTTCTCGCTTCAGCAACGAAGCAGAAGGACGGGACGCAAGGCAACCACGAGGCTAAACCCGGGGCGAATGTACCGCGCGAGGTGTCAAGTCTAGAATTAGGGCAGACACGCAATGCGACACTCATGCCTCAGAAACAGGATTCCCTTAGCGTGTTCAGTGGCATATAATTCTCTCCGCTTGATAGCCTTCCATGGTCAAGACATCATAGCGGCTGCGTGGAGCAAATCATCTCAATGGGGAGCAGGTAAGCATGGACCTAGATCTGCCGCTCTGCCCCCGAAGATAGCTCCCTAGCGGTTTGGCGGAACGCGGGGATGACTGTAGATCTGAGCTGAGCGACAATACGCCCCGAGGACGCCTTTGGGACTGGAGGAATGTTAGTAGACTTAAGTATCCTAGATGACTGGTCGTCTCTTATCAAAGATCCCCTCGCCGAACGACACTACGCCCTGACGAACATTGATCCCTCTCCAGATCCCTTTGCACTTATGCTTCGCTCTTCTACGCCGTACTTTCAACCCTATCTTTATAATTCACGCTTGCAAATAAGCTTTCCGTCTCCAAACTCATTCCGTACTTCTAGCGGTTTCTTGCATTACATCTGATGCTAGCTTACACGTATTTTAAACTCTTCGCGCGGCTACCTCCAGGCGCGCGATGGAAGGGTACGATTACAAGAAGCACTCACCACTCGGCCTCAATCAAGATCGTCTCGGCTATGACCAAATCCGCCTCCTCAAACTCCATCCTGGATCGGGCACTATGGATCTGAGGTGCACTCTGATCATTCGCGCCGCTAGCACCCCTCGGTATGCTGATGACCCAGAACCCGGACTGATACTGAAGGTGGCAGAGCCTTACGATGCCCTATCTTATTATTGGGGACCAAAGAGGGGGGGTTTCTTCATTGAGATACTTGCTGGCAGTGAAGCGCACCGCGTTGCGATAACGCCAAATCTGGAGGCGGCCCTGCGCCAGCTTCGGTCCGAACAGACTTACAGATTGCTCTGGGTCGACGCACTCTGTATAGATCAAGAAGATGAGAACGAAAAGAGCTCTCAGATCGGAAAGATGTCACAAATCTACAATGGCGCAGAGCACGTTCGCGTATGGCTCGGCGTGGAAGAGGGAGACAGCGCAAAAGCGATGGAGTTCGTCAAGAAATGCTTAGACCTGGATGACTTCGACCGGCTCGTACGGGATTCGTTTGCATCAAAGGAATGGGCGGCCCTCTCTGCGCTCATGAGACGACCGTGGTTCAACCGGCGCTGGATCATTCAGGAGATTGCTCTGGCTAAGAGAGCAACTCTGCATTGTGGCAAAGACTCAGTGCCTTGGAGAGAGTTCGCAGACGTGATATCCCTCCTTGAACGGAACCAATACGAGATCAGGCAACTATTCCGCGAGTCGACAGCCTTCCGAAACCATCCGGATTACTTCGGCGATCTGACCGAACTAGGGGCCGTGCGACTCGTATCCGCAGCCGAAAATCTCTTTCGCAAATCCGAAGATGGCCGTATCATGGAGAAGGTGCGCTCACTCGAAGCCTTGATGTCGTCACTGTCAGCTTTTGAGGCATCCGAACCGCGAGATACGGTCTATGCTATACTGTGGCTGGCGAATGACGCCCGTCCAGCCGCAAGGGATGCTTGGGTAATGGATCCTGAAAAGGCCTCCGCACAGCAGCCAGGCTGTACCGCTCCAGTAGCCGGGCTGCCCTCCGCGACCTGTCACGTGTCCTCAGAGAAGTTGTCCTTGGAACCAAAGATCACAGCCTCACAGCTGTATCGGCGTTCAAGTGCTGCGGCTTCCATATGCACGGAAGCCGCATCTCTACACACCCTTTCCGAAAATCTGGTACCAGCTGGAGGAGACCTCATCACGTCGACGCCAGCCATACTTATCGATGACGAGGATCAAATAGGTAGCCGTGCCACTAAGTCCATGGGTGCTATGACTGGGGGAATAGAAAAGGCCGCCGATTGTATGAAACTGCAGGAACACCATTCGGTGACTGGTGATTGCATGCTACCTGAGCATCGACCGGGGAAGCATCTTCGTAGCAATGACACTGTCCGAGGTGAGACTGAACAGCTCACTGAGAAGAGAAGAAAAGCGGTCACCATGCTCCTCAGCGCTATGGTAAGTAGGAGAATCGCAGTGGACTACACTAAGGACATCTTCCATGTATTCAAAGGTGTTCTTGAGTTCATCATCACGCGATCCCGTTCTCTGGATATGATCTGTCGCCCATGGGCACCTGATCTACCGGGTCTACCTTCATGGATCCCGCAACTCTCTAATAGCGCTTTTGGACTTGGTGTAAACGGAGTCTACCGGCGGATCAACGCCGACCCTCTTGTTGGCAGACCCGGCATGGACACGTGGAACTACAAGGCGGCAGGGTCTTATCCGGCGGTGTGGATGATGAAGGCGGGTTACGACAAGAGCTTGTTTGTAAGAGGGTTCGTTTTAAGCACAATCAAAGAGAAAAAGGCTCCTGCAACAGCGGGAATAATTCCGTCTGAATGGATCGACGCTGTCAGCTGGAGCAGATCAGACGATCTCACCGAGCATCACTTCTGGCGGCTTCTGGTCGGAAACCGAGACGCCAACGGTTACAGGCCGCCTTCGCGTTGGCACATGGCCTGCCGGGACGCCTTAAGCAGAAAGCCGGCAAGAGGAGACCTTAACACCGGAGAAATCATTATGTACGATTGCCCTTCCGCTACGAGGGAATTCCTAGAACGTGTTCAAGGGATGGTCTGGTCTCGAAGGCTTATAGTTCTGGATAAGCTACCATGTCGGCACGGTTGCCTCTCGCCACAACCGGTTCTCGGTCTGGCACCTTCTAGAGTCAAGAAGGGAGATTTGATCTGCATTCTCTTTGGCTGCAGCGTCCCCGTCGTGCTCCGGAAGTTTGTCAACGGCCAGCCTGCAAGCAAGAAATTGATATTGTGTGAGCGCTGCAGGTCTCTCAGTCCTAGCAACGGGAATTCACAGGACAATGCTCCGACTTCGAGGCCAACCAGTGACGTTCCAGATTCCCACGTATATTATGAGTTCATAGGGTGAGCGCACGAGTTCGTTTCAAGATGCTGCTGCTTGCTGACTGTACAGCGAATGCTATGTTCATTCCATGATGGACGGCGAAGTGTTCGAAGTTCGAAAAAGGGCCATGGGACTTATGCAGGAACAGGACTTCGAGCTGAGATGAACCGGAAGTGGTATTAACAAGGATGAAGATGCCAGCTTGCGTATGCACAAATTAGGACATTTAAATCAGAGGGGTTTCAACACACCCTTCTGATACTTGAAAGCCATGACTGACGTTATGAACCAGTATAGCAGTTTGCGTATATATAGTAGCATTGTAGATACATCTGTATTATCACAAAAAGCCGGCTTCTGTCATAGCAAGTAGTAATGTAGGCACGTGCAAGCGTGCTGGCGACTCAGGACAACCCCGACTGATCGTGTCCCTCTCCATCAACCAACCGCATCGACATCCCGAACAATGACCACCGCACCAGCAAATGCACCAATGCCTCCCCACCGCTCCCAACTTACCCTCATCGTGGCAGCCACACAAAACCTAGGCATCGGCAAGAATGGCACCCTCCCTTGGCCATCCCTCAAGTCCGAAATGGCCTACTTCGCACGCGTCACGAAGCGCCCGCCCCACTCCTCGCCGCCAGGAACAAAAAACGCAGTCATTATGGGTCGCAAAACGTGGGAGAGCATACCCCCCAAGTTCCGCCCGCTCAGGGACCGCGTAAACGTCGTTGTCACGTCTAGTGGGCGACTGGCGGGTGTGGAGCCGGAGAAGGCGCGCGAGCAGGCTGTTGTGGTGGCGACGAGTCTGGAGGAGGCGGTGGGATGCTTAAGACCAGCTGATGAGAAGGAAGATACAGGCACGGGAGATGCCTCTACCAGCCTCCCGCCGATCGGCAAAATGTTCATCATCGGCGGGAGTAGCCTCTATCGTGCGGCGCTGGACCTACCGCAAGCGAAACGCGTCCTGCTTACGAAGATATACAAGGACTATGACTGCGACACTTTCTTCCCGCTCGATTTGGAGGGCGAGGAGGGCAAGAGGCGAGGCTGGGTTAGGGCGAGCAAGGCGAAGCTTCAGGAGTTTGTGGGCGAGGAGATTCAGGATACTAGGATGAGGGAGGGGGATGTTGAGTTTGAGCTTTGCATGTTCGAGAGGGGCTGAAGAGCATGCGCAACTAGTCATAGAGACTGCTGTGCAATGGCACTGAATCGGCAGCGCTGTGCGCTGGGGGGTGAGCCAAGCAGGCCCTCTCCAGGCAGTGGACGTCTCCGGAGATGTCCAGGGTCAGGCGCCATGACAGAGCCTTGGTTTGGGCTTCCGTATAGATGACGGAGCATCATCTTACGTTTGGGATCAATGCCACACCCAACAGACGGCGACTTAGGCGCGTTCACCGTCAATCCGGACACGGGAGGCTTCTTGCCGCGCAGGCAGTAAAATGGCAGCCATGACTCCTAGACGGTAGAGGGCTCAGAGGTTCTAGTAACTAAGAGTGCCGTTATGATCATTGATCTGTATTTCCTCCTAGCTCGCTGTGTGGTTTAGTTTCCCAACTGCATAAATAGAGTTCACTACCAGCTGGAAGCTAGACGAAGAACTTCTCAATCCATCTCCAACAGAAAGTTCGTAAACTAGCCCGTATCATTGATTGTTGCCAGCTTTTACAACGTTCACAGAACGTGCCATAGAGCTATATGTACAGTTGCTTTTGTGGAGAAGTCATCACAGTCGGCGCCGTCTCAGCTCCCAAGGCCCTTCCTCTTCCTCGTGCGGTTGTGACGTCGCGTCGTCCCAAGATGCTGCCTTGCCTCCCAGGTTGCCCGACTCCTGGAAACCCACCTCGCCCATCAGGTACTTGCCCAAGTAATACACAGCGTCGAGGGCCTCCCTGCCCGTAGGTACAATGTTCCCCTTCGGCAACAAGAACCCATAACTTCCCGTATCGCGCAGCTTGATCTGGTACGCATACTCGACTTTGAGTTCCTCGTAGAACCAGTCCAGCGCACTGCCTCCACCGCTCTCGAAGCGCGGTAATATCCCACCTTTCTTTTCGCTAGATTCTGACCTCCTGAAGCCGACATTGCCTTCACAGGCAGAGGCCGCCATATAATGAGCCCCGCCCCTTGCAAGCCTCATCGCCTTCGCCAGTCCCAGCGCCAGCTCCTCCAGATTCTCCAATCCAGGCGGCTCCGCCTCGCAGCTGTAGCTGTACGGCCACAGCACCTGCTGGGAGTAAGAGTGCAGGTCCAGAAATCCGACAAACGTGACATTATTGTGCTCCGTCTCGTTCTTGGCCCACTCAGCAAAGCGCTTCGCCTCCACGCCCTCGAATGCTTCTTTGCCAGCATAGCTCTCGCTGCACGGGTTCTCACGCGTGACATTGCCGTCCCAGTGGAATGGATACGAGCGATCCAGATCTATGCCCACGCAGAGCTTGCTGCCGGTCGGCTGCCGGCTCTTGCGCCACAGGCGGTCCGTCTCCCAGCTATACACATAGCCATCCGGGTTCAGCGTCGGGATGAAGACCCAGTCAAAAGACTCGAGCATGCTGGTCACGAGCGCGGACTTGCCGTACGAGGTTATGATGCTCCAGGCGACGTACGTGACCGTGCTGGTGCTGATCCATTCTCGAGCGTGGCTGCCGCCGGTGACGAGGATGGTCTTGCGTGGGCCGCTGGGCTTGCCTTTGTTGTTCTTGGGGTGTACGCCGAGGCGGAGGGCGGGGATGTCGCGCCCTTCGTAGCTGACGCCGATGCTGAGGAAGCGCACGTGCGTAGTGAAGATGGAGGACATGAGGCGCATCCAGGGTGCTATGACGGAAAGAGGGCGGTACTCTTGGAAGAAGATGTCGGTGCTTGGGGGGTGGAGGGACGGAGTGAAGGAACGTGGCGATAATGTCATGGGGGTTGTGGACGACGGGTAAGATGCGAAGACGGCTTCGGCGAGCTCGAGGTCACCAAAGAGAGGTGTATGGGACTGTTGAAGGGATGGCGGCAAGAGGGCGAGGAGCGTGGATACCTGAGACGATCAGAATGGTCGCAGCAGACCTCACGACAGCCCACTCACCGCATCTTTGGCCAGTCTGACGTCGGCCCAGTTCTCGTTGAATTCCCACACATCGAGTCTTAGCTGGTCTGCGGCCTCTGCCAGAGCCAATGCGTCCTCCGCCGAAGTGAAGTTGAACCTCCAGACGACATCCGTGCCATAGCGCGAGAGCAGCTCTGGGGGCAATTGCTGTCGCTCGACTTCCCTCTCCTTACCACCAGCCGTAGCAATTGACGTCTTGCCTCCATGGTGGGCCCAATCTATTGCACCGATCTTGTTCAGTGCTTTCCGCCATAGCTGCATGGGTTGTTGTTGCGAGGCTTGTTGGTGGTGGGAAGTCGCGCTCAATGCCGGAGCCGCCAGCAGCAGGGCTGCGAAGGTGGGTAGATGGAGTCGCATGCTGATGTTAGCTCGCAACGAGTGCCGGCAGCATCATCAGCATTTGTGTTGACAGCCGTGGTAGTCGTGTGCCTGACCTGGCCTGCCACCCTGCCCGGGTGGAGCGGAGAAGGCGCGGAAGGCTGGAGCCGCAGCAGGCCTGAGGCCAAGGAATGGGGCCAAGGGGCGTCGCGTCAAAGGCCGAAGCATCCACATGGGGGGAGGGGGAGCGCTGCAGCAAAAGAACAACTAGAGACTCTCAGCTCTGCGCTGCTGGATGCTGTTCCTACTTCCGGCCCTACTCGACACTGCACCATCTAGACTCGACGCCCTAGTCACTCGTTTCTGCAGTCCCTACTGCCCTACTGCCCTGCTCCCCTACCTAGGTACCTACTGTACTGGACTCCCCCCCCTAGCATGCAGTGCGGATCCCCTTGTCCGCAGCGACTTTGACCACCCGCTGGCTTGACGCCCTGGACACCCTCAGCCTTACGTACCGCACCCACCATCTCTTGCGGCTGACATCTCCAATCTCCAATCTCCAGCTCCCTGTCCTCGTACTTTTCTGTCTACTCCGCCTTACCAGTGCCGTGCCCTGAAGCTGCCGTCCTCCAGCTGAATGTGCCGGCCTGCCCTCATGCCCCGCGATGCCTTTGTTAGGCGTTCGACCCAGACGGAGCGACAGAGACCTGAAGCGGCGTAGCACCCTCGACCCAACCGGCTTCTTCCTCCGCCGCAGCGAGCAGGCCTCGCGCCCCAATGCGTCTGCCGAATTCCTCCATCCAGACCGTGGTGCCGCATCGCAGGATGGCAGCACGCCCGATCTGGCGGCCGAGTCGCCCAGGCCGTCCGTGGAACCACCAGCTCCGTCTCCGCCTATCCAGGAACCAACCCCGAACACGAAGCGGTTCAGCATGCTGAGGCACCGCCATGCATCAGACTCACAGCTGTCGGCAAAGGTGCGAGCACAGGCGCGGGCACAGGCGCGGGCACAGGCACAAACTGCAGAACCCGTCCCGCCGGTGCCCGCCATGGCTGCAGGTACGCACCAAACAATCTGTAGGCGCATGCCTCACTTGGGTCACCTACTGACGCTACATTAGCACCAGCCCCTGCGATCATCATGACGGCGCCGACCATGGAGATTGGTGACAAACCCCAGAGGAAGAAATCCAAGTTCTTGCTGTCTTCGAGAAGGCGGAACTCGGCTGAACCAAGCACCGGAAGGCTATCTTTCGGGCGGAGGTCAACGGAGAGGAGAAGAGAGGACGTTGAGAACGGTATAGAAAGCGGAGCTGGGTCTCTGAGGGAGGCTGTGGACGCTTCTGGCGAACCTGGTCGACTGTCCGTTAACCACGCTCGCAAGGCGCCTTCCGATCCTGGAACTGAGGCAAACTCCCCACTGGTGCCGCCTGCCGCAAGATACTCAGACTCATCCCGGTCAGATGCAAGCTCCAATACATCCACAGACCATGTTACGTTTGCTACGCCTGCGACGCATCCATCACACAACAAGACCCTCTTTAGTCTGCCGCGAAAGAAGAAGAACCGCAATTCATTATTCCCGTTGCCAGTTAAGATACCTCCACCGGAACTGCCAAACACAGCTCCTGCCACTCCTCGTGCTTCCACAAGCGCTCTGAGTTCCGGCTCTCCTGTCCGCTCGCTTGGAGACTACAGCCCTCCTTTGACTGCAATACGCCGCTCCAACACTGCAAACAGCTCCCCTCTTGCGACTCAGCCATTGCCGTTGCCCTTCCAAAATGCACTCGCGCCGTCAACTGTAAGCTTCGTCTCAGCACTGCTGCGTAATGATTCGACCACGTCTGCGAGATCTTCTAGGTCGTCACCCGCTCTAGCACCTCCAATGCGTCTCACTCTCCGAGAGCGTTCCTCTACCATGGGATCGACCAGCGAGCATCCTGAACCTGGACAACCGCCTACGCCGCCCTTCGCGCCAAGTGGACGTAATTCCACCTCGACCGCTGGGCGGAATAGTTTCAGCCATCTGTTCGGGCTGGGTCACAGGTTACGAAAGGATTCTGGTCCTGACTCTCCTCGACACGGGTCTCCCGGTCGATCTTTTCCTCCCACATCAGGCCGGAACTCGCACTCCACCTCGCTCAACATCAGCCGGGAGCACTTGATCATACCTGAGCGGGAGGATGGAGAGTCGCCGGGTAGATATCTGGAAAGACTCGAGGAGACCGTGAACCGCAGCTTGATCGGAACCATCCTAGCCAAGTCCGACGATCCGTTTCTTATGGCCGTCATGCGAAGCTACATGCGCAGACTTACCTTCTTCGGTGATCCGATAGACATGGCAATTCGAAAGATGCTAATGGAGGTCGAGTTACCACATGAGACGCAGCAGATCGATAGAGTGTTGGGCAGCTTCGCCGAGAGGTACTGCGAGTGCAATCCTGGCATCTTTGTGTCCGCAGGTATGCAATCCCCACCGCTCGTGTCTGCCTTCTTCCGCTGACTCAACGTAGACAAGGCACATTTTATTACTTTTTCAATCATTATGTTGCACACCGATGTATTCAACCCGAACAACAAGCGGAAGATGCAGAGGCAAGATTACATCAAAAATTGCCGCGCTGACGGTGTCCCCGCGGATGACGTGCTCGCATGCATCTACGACAACATCGTCTATACACCTTTTATCCACATCCACGACGAGTTTGAGATCAAGGGCACAGCCTCCCGCAGGAAGAAGACGAAGGACCTTATCAAGAGTGCTGCAGCCGATCCCGTTAAGAAAGCCACCAAGGAGCCTATTGACCCCTACACAATCATATTAGACGGGAAGATGGACGTTCTGCGCCCGCCTATAAAGGACGTTATGAACCTCGACGATCCCTACGCGTACGCTGGCACCGCTCCCGGACTGGACATCAAGTATCTGCATAATTCATTTGCCAGATGTGGAGTAATCCAGATAGTTTCCGCACGCTCTCGACCTGAAGCCTTTATGTCTCCAACCACAATCGAGAATCCCCTTGACTCCCAAGCGGGTCTTGTCGAGATGCCAGTCACCAGAGTCGGGATCCTTTGGCGGAAAGACACTAAAAGAAAGGCGGCGCGCTCACCGTGGCAAGAGTGGGGAGCAATACTGACGCGGTCAGGCCTGTCCTTTTTCAAGAATGCGATGTGGGTGAAGTCGCTGATGCATCAGCTCGAGCTCAACGAGAAGCATGGCCATGGCGGAGTTCCCGTCATCTTCAAACCGGCGCTTCAAGATTTCAAACCAGACCACGTCATACCTATGGACGGCGCTGTCGCGGTTCACGATGCCACTTACAAGAAGCACAAGCATTCGTTTTTCATCTATGCGAAAGGCGGTGCCGAAGAGGTCTTCCTTGCAGATAGCGAACGCGACATGAACGACTGGCTCGGTAAACTCAATTACACAGCTGCGTTCGAAACGTCCGGGACACGGCCAAGAGGGCTTATCGGAGGTAACTACGACGGGCAGCGGCACCGCGGTCTGCGCAGGCTAGATTCTGACTATTCCACAACCTCGGTACAGACTGCGACCGGCGAAGTAACTATACAGAGAGGAAGGATCGACACACAGCTCGCACAACAGATCGCAGCTGCACGGAGAGACCACGTCTTGCAGAGGATCAGTGAGGCTGAAGAGAGGCTAAGCAACACCATCAAGCAGCTGGACGAGCAGCTGAGGGATGCGAGGCACCTGCAGATAATGGCACCTATCCAGCCCAAGACTCGAGAGCACGTGGTACATGCAGCCGGGCGCATGTCGGCGAAGCTCAAGTGGACCCGCATCGAGATATGCCGTATGAAGTGCCACCGGGACATTCTTGCGCTGGATCTCGAAGAAGAAAGGCGGTTCAATGGCGAGTCTCAAGCCCGGATTGAGCAGGCCCGAACTGGTAACGCTGTTGAACTGTCACCGAGACACCTGAAAGGCGGTCATCTAGCTCGACTCAACTCCAAAGCTAGCACAGTCATCTCAAGCCAGAAGAGTCCGACGTCGCCCGTCATGCATTCTCCGCAGGCCTTCACCCTCCGCCCCGGCACCAACTCTTCACTAGAGAGCGAGGCTGCCGCGAGCGACGTCTTCCGCACACCTCCAGAAGCCACCTCGCCTTTGACGCCACAGCATCCACAAGCTCGGTGGAAGATACCACCTCTGACCGTCGAGTCTCCGCCATCAGACCACCTCAGCTCCCCTGCGCAATCGTCGCGGCCCGATGTCCTCGAACATCGTCCTTCTGTCTCCTCTGTCAGCCAGTCCAGCATCTCCTCCGTACCCAGCCGCTACGCAACCCCCGCACCACCAGACGACCCCGCTCGAGCAGCGCTAGAGAACGGTATCGGTGTCGCCATGGACGGCGGCCGCCCTGGCACCGCCTCCTCCATCTCCTCCATTACGGACCGCCCGCCCCAAAGCACCGTAGCCGGCTCCCCAGAGTCTAGATCCAGGGTCAGGCGATCCCTCCACCGTACCCTCCGCGACTCGCACGGCTCAACTTCCCACCGCCGCTCCGCCCACAAGGGCAAAGACTCCGTCGGAAGTAACGGGACGGCTGCCGCGGACGACTGTCTCCACATCAGCCCCGACGAGGGACTCCAGCGCGGGAAGGGACCGTTTACGGTACATGGCAAGAAAGCATCCGTCATCACCTTCGGTGGGGAGTGGGGCAAGCTGTCCGCTGAGGAGAGACTTGTGGCTAGGAAGCAGCAGGCCGTGGACGAAGGCAAATCGCTGCAAACGGACAAGGGGACGGCAGAGTTGGTTGCGACGGACGAGGAGGTTGACCCTGTCATATCGATTGGACCGGGCGGTGGTGCGATGGGTGAAGAGCAGTCACCGAGAATGAAGCCGCCGCCGGCGGCTGATGCAAGGGAGATGCATGCGCTGTCCTCTGACGGGCAACCGGCGAGCGTACCGAAGGTGGTCGAGTCTGGCAAGGAGCAGAAGTTTTGGCAAGGTGGAGAGAAGACGGATGCGGCGCAGAGGCGGGCGGTGTCGAGTTCGGTCGCGAAACCAGAAGAGGGTGCAAAGCCAGAGGCGCCAAGGGGCCAGACTTCGCATCTGCAGGCTGTTGAGGCGTAGATAGAGTAGCGCTTTGTGGAGCGCGTGGCTTTGATGGCTTGATAGCATGTATGCAAATGTTCAATTTGAGACTGAGGCCGTGGGGCCAACGGCTCCGTACGACCAAGGGTTACCGAGACGCCTCGAGAAGGCGCAATAGATTTCAGTGAGGGGAATTCCGTACGGCAGGCTCTATGTTGGCGCCTTAGCGCCTGCCTTCTTGAAGTCAATCTGGCTGCAGGCTGCAGGTGAGGGAAGCGCCGAGGCTGAAGAGCATCGTCGCGTAGATATATATGTACGTACCCCGCAATAGTCTTAACTTTCATCTGCATCTAAGTGGAGCAGACGCTAACGCTGCTCTGAAGTCAAACGTGCTCCAAGATCTCCTCCTCGACCCCTTCGTGCTGCATGATATTGTGTACTGGAACTTTTCTTAGCCACAATGGCATGCATGGTGCATGGTCACATTTCAAGAAATCCATCACGCCACCGAGGAAGACGTACGTGCTGCTGCATAGCGAGACGTCAATCATGCTAACCTTCGAATACTTGGATCCGTTTGCTTCGAGAGATAGTTACCGACCGTCTATTACAGATCCAAGAGTCGGAATACGCATGCTGTACTCTACCAAGGCCTTGAGGTTGTTCGCTCGACTATTAGCTGATTGCTACAAGGGCGATGCATGATCGGACTACCCTCCGTTACTCCTAGCCCGTCGCTTTTAGTCACAGCAAGCTCTACTGTTCGTGGTATGTACTGTTGGAGTGCGGACGGCATCCAGCTCGCTTACCTTATGCAAGACCCTTGTGAAGCCGCTCACGCGGGTGACAAGAATGCGCGAACCCCATAACCAGGAAGCAGCAAACCACAACGTAAATAATTAGTTATATAGCTTTCGATATATTAACTAGAGGCTATTATAGCTTCTCGTCTTAGTATCTTATTTTAGAGAATATGCGCACGCTATATAGGATTGATTTAGCCTAGTTATCGATTTCATTTTACAGCAGCTTCTGGGTTTGCTGTTTATGGAGTCCGCGCATTCTTGTCACCCGCGTGCCGCTCTACCCTGCATATCAGGTTTGCGGGGTCCAGGGCATCTCGATGGAGCCGCCCTTTGCCCCACAAAGCGGGAGTCTCGAAACGTCCCGTCAGGCAAGGGCGGTGCGGGAGTGCCGTGGTAGCTAACCGCATGAAAAAGGTGAATCAGAGGGCCTCCAGCCGCGTGTTCGATGCCAAACGACCTGGGTATCTCGATAAGCAGCATTTCCTCGCCCCAGATCATAGACCACCCGTGCTTAGTGTTGGTCCTCACTACGACCGCGAGCCCGCATTTCCAGCTGCCTTTGGACGATGTGCCCACAGCCAGCGAGAGCAGAGCTCTACTACAGCATCGGGGCACATCCAATGGGTGCTTAGCGCCTGTCACAGGGACTTCGGAACGCTGGGAAAGCATCGGAATGGCATGCACGTGTAGGGAATATGGTTTCGGCTTCTAGGCTAAAGAGGTCATGTCAAGCAGGGATTGCGGCCTGTAGAAAAGCCACAATTAGACTAATGAAGACTACCCATCGGCTGCGTTCAGGTGCTGTAGTCCGTGACAGACTCGCATCTACATCACAGGTTCTGGATCCTATCCCGCTCCCAAATGATGTGGTGCAGAGCATGAATCTACTGTACCCCGCCTCGTGTTCGAGTAGCAGCGACGGGGATAAAACCTAGTTCGAGGAATCAGTTGAGTCAACGCGAAGACCGCAGCGATGTACCATTGTGCACTTAACAGGTATAAAGATCGGTCTTGATCCCTCGTTGAGTGTTTCCATCATCCTTCAGCACCGTGACCAAGCTCCAGTCTCTTGAAGCACAATCGTCTTACACATATCGGTGTCCCATCTCCAATCTCCAATATGAAGCTTACTCTTTCCGCTTTCGCCGTTTCGCTTCTTGCAAGCACCACCTCGGCCTGGAGGCTGGAACTCTACGACACAACCCGTGGTCTCGCCACCAGCTCCGGCATCACTAACAGCGGCTGCATCAATCTCTCATGGTCTCCAGTGTTGAACGTTTTCCGTGTCGTCTTCAACGGCGCCACCAACAACTGGCCCGACCAGACAACATTCGAGCTCTATACCGAGAGGAACTGCAAATTTCTCACACAACGCGGCTACAATGGGGATTATCCAATGAATCCCGCGAGACCAGTCAGGAGCTACAAGGTCTACTAGACTGAGTAAGTGCCGTATTCTACTCTTACACTCGATGACTGACGCATCTTGAGATGTAGATAAGGGACGAGACAAGGAGCTCACGACGAGAATGTGAAAGAGGTACCTTGATTTTGTCAAACGGAAAGATCAGCAATGGCGAATAAACAAGGTGCAGGGCGATCTTCTGTTAATAGGGTGGATAGTACTACACATTATTACAGTGCTCTTGACTTCCACTCTCTATACGCCTCTAATTAGTGAATACTCTTTTATAAAAGCGTTTAAGTAGGTCTTAACTTCCTTGCTACTATAATGCCTTTCTTGGAGGCGACATGTCTGCAGGATGCAGGCCAGGGAAGCGCTGAGGCTGAAGATACGTCGTCGCTTGGAAAACAAGCTATATAGGTAGTTACCTAGGCACCCCGTAGTAGTCTTAAACTTCACTGCATCAGGGCGGAATACTTTGTAGACGCTAAGCTGTTTTGGACTGACATGTGTTCAAAAATCTCAGGCTTCTTCTTCTTAGTTGATACTAGATTCGCATCAATCCTTGGTGCTGCATGATGTTGTGTTCTGGACCCTCTTTTCCCAGCCCCGACGACATGCGTAGTGCAAGAATTCCTCTCTAGTCGGTGACCTAGCATATGCACCGGTGGCTCCTCGTCAAACACCATCTGTTCAAGGCGAATGTTTCCACATACCGTTGGACAGCACGAATCGTTCGCGATCAAACCCTTCGGGATCCGCAGGGTTGAAGCGCATCACATACTTCCACAAAGCGACCCCGATTGCAGCCCATACCAACAGCGGAACCTCCATATCCGCTCCGTTTTGCATACAGATATTAAAGATCATGTTTCGGAAGCTCATGACTGCGAAATCATTGTCTGTCATCTCCGGGTGGAAATCAATTCCCGGCAGTCTGGTCTAGAACTGTTCTTGCCTCGCAGCAGCTCAGCTATTACCGGAAGACTAGCCGCGTACAAGACCTGTACGCGGGCAACTGGGCAGTTCCTCTTCCGCTTTGTCACTGCTGAGCTGTATCTAGTAGAGGGCACAGCAATGGGTCTGCGGGCGCTGCCATATCAGTAAACGATAACTGGACTAGAAAAACTCTCAGAAAACTGTACGAAGGCATGAGAAACCTGTGGCTTCGATATCAGGCCGAGAATGCGCCATGACTGATTGATTTCATTCTATGAACCGAGCCCGCATCCCTTTAGAATTTCGGGATGATTTTCGCAGCTGCCATACGATCAAAAGCAATCTGGTAGCCCTGCACAGTGTCGATTGACTCAGTAAAACCAATCTCACGTGCGCGTGACAAGTCGTACTGTCTGTCGAAGTCGAATTCGACAAGCATGAAGTGAACATGGCCCCAGTTTTGCGACTCCACAGCCTTTCGGTCTAGACCTTGGCTAGTGCAAAGCTCTTGCCATTCTCCCATATGCTCTTGTACAAACTCTTGCATGCCTTTGCTTTCCTTCTGTGGCGGTACGCCTTGGAGGCCAAAGTATTTGCAAATCCCAGGCCATACCTCCGCCCACGTGTCTGGCTCGTCCTTGTCAGCAATGTTGAAGACACCGCCGTCCCCGCAACGGTCAGGGTTGAGCGACGCATAGATCTCCATCTTCGCCAATAAGTCCTGGAAAGTATCTGAGTGCGTGGAATGATATCCATGCTCGTACCCGGGGAAAGGTATGTGCGCCCTTTCGCCATAAACCCTTCTGCAAAGTGAGAGGTAGATCGCAATACCTTGAGCCATGTTCATCGCGTTGCTGCCGGGCACAAAACCGACGATGCCGTCCGGTCGGATCTCCGAGAACGTCCATTGCTTGCCTTTAGCCATTTCTTTCAGGGTGTCGTATTGTGTGTAGTAGAAAATATTGTCGTACCACGGCTTCGGGATCCGTGGCATATCCTCGCGCAACGGCGGGCTGATCTGAACCTCTTTCGGAAATTCCAGACCATATCCCTTCCCACCGGTCTGAAGAATGATTACTTGGAGATTGGGAGAAAGGGTCTCGATCGCTTTGACTGAATTCTGGAGAAGGAGAGTGTTGGTTTCCTTCAGCTGCTGAAAGCTGTCTTTCTGAATGTAGGCTGCGCCCAAATTAGTTTCATCTGGGTCGCATATCCCGAGGGTTAACTTTACCTGTAAAAAATACATGTGTCACAGTGTCGATATCGGGGACCTTCTCTCTAAAGTCTCGAACAATCTGATTCACTGGTCCAACCAGATCAATGCCGCTCACAATCTTGATCCGGTCTTCAGCAGGAATTCTCGCTTGCTCGAGTGAGAACGACCGGTTTGTTGTTCCTGTGATTCTCTTCCACGAGTCTGCCGACGGGTATGAACGAAGCTGGTTGAGCAGGGACCAGCCAGAAATCCCAGACGCTCCGAGGACAAGCGCGTGATTCTGGACCATGATCAAACTGTTGTTATCGTCGTCGTCGTCGTCTGACAGCAGTGTGGAAGATGCGAAGGAAAAGCTCAAGATGGTTGCCCGCAGAAGCGCACTGTATACATTCGTCGCAAGTCGTTTTCCGAGGTAGATGCGGGTCCATGAACTCTCCTCTTGGCAGCATATATGTACTCATGTCGCCGGAAAATCATGAACTCACGTGTAGAACACTAGAAAATGAGGTATTGCTATTCTTAGACGCTGTAAATGGTAACCACGTAATAATAAAATTAATTCCGTTACATAGTAATATAGCGTATATAAAGCGTTTACACAAAACGTATTTAAATCGCTGATAATCCTTATAGTTTTAAGGTAATATTTGAGAGTAACTTATGGAGTTAACTGAGCCGAACTCTCTTTAAAGCGGTCTATCACCGGTTAAGCCGATCTTGGCAGTTTGATCATTTTCCGGCCACCTAAGTATATAAGAGCGCACCAAGTTGGAGGCGCTTTTCGAACCAACTTCCGCAGGCGTGGATGCGCCAAAAGTCAAAGCACCTTAATCATGGAGTCCACAGGCAAGCCGAACCTGAGCGACGCACAAAATCTCGACCGCTCGAATGATTTATACATTAAGAGAACGATTCACGAATTGTTTTCGTTGAAGGGTCGTGTCACCGTCATTACGGGAGGTGCCCGGGGAATTGGGCTCGCACTTGCTTTCGCGGTTGCCGAAGCTGGCAGCGATGTTGCTATTTTGGACATCCTAGACGAGCCACATGAGCATTTTGCACTTCTTCAAAGAGGTTACGGAGTAAAAGCTAAATTCTACAAGTGAGTCGTCGCAGTCCGAAAAGCTCGACGATCGATGATATTGATTCATGCAGGACTGACATCACCAAGTATGATGTCCTTAAAGCATCTTTCGAGGCCGTCGTGAAAGATTTTGGGCGCATTGACGGTTTGTAAGTTACGCCACTCGTTTGTGCGAAAGTCCACTGATTGCCACGAGGATAACCGCAGCTGGAATATGTCCCGATCAGCCGTTTCTCGAGCGCAGCCTCGAGGCAGTCCAGCGCACTTTCAGTATCAACGTATTTGGGAGCTACTTTGCGGCGCAACTTGCTGCTGAGCAAATGGTGAAGCAGCAGGCGGACGACAACCATGCCCAGGGCGGGTCTATCCTCATGATCGCCTCAATCACGGCATATCAAGCGAGCAAGATGCAATACCTCAGCGACTATTGCTCGAGCAAGGGGGCTATACTATCCCTAGTGCGAGAATTGGGCGTTGAACTTGCAGAGAAACGCATCCGAGTGAACTCGATATCTCCAGGGTAAGTCAAGCAAGTTTGCTTATCAGCGAAGCAACTACTCACGAATACCAGGTACATGATGACAGACATGACCTTATCGATATCTGACACACGCCCGGCGCTGGCTCAGGTCTTTGTGACCGAGCCACCAATGCGTCGCATGGGAGATAGGAGCGATTTGAAGGGTGCTGCAGTGTACCTGTTGAGTGATGCTAGCGGTTACGTTACAGGAGAAGATTTATTGATTACAGGCGGGATGCACGCTGGCAGAACGCATTTGAAATAGCAAGACCACGCTCCGAGCCAGACCTTCGTTTTCTCAAGCCTTTGGGGTGGGAGTGCTAGTCTGTATCAGGGCCGTTGCGTTCTGTCCGGCGGTTCGAAATTGCTCTTGCAGAGGTTTGCCTTCCGATAGCATTAGTCCTAGCATATGTAGACATAGCCTGTAGCATCCTGAACAGTACAGTGGTAAGAATTTGAGAGACGTACAAGCTTCTAGTCTTCAATCGATCTCCGTGTCACGGTTTAAACTTAATGTTCCCTAGCGCTTAGATCTTCTATTATTCCGAGGTTACGTGCTCTATATAAAGGGTTTTCTTTCTATTAAGCTTACTAAGCCCTCTAAATCTTTTATAATATCTTATATATAAATCTGATTAATTAAATTTTTATACTAAGCCTTTCTGCATTATAATATAGATATAGTAGTAGTAAGTCTTTTAGCTAGTAGAAGATTAGATCTTCTATAAGTCTAGATCTAAATATAGTTTCTATTAGCTATCTTAAAGGCTAACTATAGTAATTTAATAGGAGATTAGTAAGTAAGAAAGTAATAGAGCTTTAACTATAGTATTTAGTAGTTAATATTATATAGTGTAGTAGTCTCAACTCCTATAAACTCTAATTAACTAACTACTAAGCTTCTAACTCTCTCTTAATTAACAAGCTTCTTACTAAATAGCTAAAACTACGCTAAGTATACTTTACTATAGTTCTATGCCTTTATTTAGCTTAGCAGCTCGTTTAAAGCATAAGGCGGTAACGATAATATAGAAGGACTTACTGTAAGACAAATGTCGTCTAGGCGTTTTCAGTTAGATGATGCTGAACATTGCCCGCAGTAGCACCCGGCGAGAGTGTGCTGAATGGATGCGCGTCACGTTTCCACTTCTTTCTCAATGCTGCAGCTTCCTGATTCGTATGTGCCGAGGAGGATCGTTTACGACCAGCACCGACCAGCAAAATACCTTGCCAGTGGCGTTTGATAGCCAGCAAAGCATCAAGTGCCCGGGCGGCATTGTTGTACCGGTGTCCCAATTCTGAGAGGGCGCGACAGCATGTTGAGAGGTGGTTCAATAGCTTCGTGTGACGCTCACGGTTCGTCTCCGAAATGGTTGCGTACACAAGGATAAGGGCAGCCGTGAACACTGCGTGGACTACTGGCGTTGCAGCAATTGATAGCGAATATTGTGTCTCGTACATCATCATGATCTTCGCAATCTCGGTTGCAGATTCAACACACATGTTCCGAGCGTGGAAAGGGCCCTCCCCGCGTGGTGGGTACGGTTGGTTTTCGTGCTTGGAGACGAATGGTCGATGCAGGATGATGATGAAGGCATGATACTGAATACTTTCACGAGCATTAGCGTGGAGATAGCCTCATGGAGAATCACCTTACTGAAGCAGCAGTATATGCGGCGTTGGAATTTCTTGATGATGCGAAGCGTCGAACCTCAGCTGCGGCGGTAAGGTTGACTTCCATCGCTGCAATGCGTGGAAGGTTTTCTGCGCCGATTCCATCAGCTCGTCATTGGAAACTCCGCCTGCGCCATATCTATACAACTGGAGTCAGCTGAGAGTACAATCAACACGGCTAGGGACTAACAGCGTAAGCGCAAGCGATGAGATCTCAGAGCAGAGAGTACTCAAGTAATGGCTGAACAGAGTCGATGGACAATCAGGTATCGGTACGTCGGCCATTCTTGTTGCTCTTCGGTAGGGGGCCCAAACGGGATGCGGCGTTTCTTGCTGCACACTTTGCACAGGCCGAGATAACAGCCCGCCTGTAGGCTCATGCAGTGGTCTCCCTAGATAGAATGTCCAGAGTCTGTTGGACACGATCTGTCAACACATGGACTCAGAAGTAGCAGAAGTTGTCTTACTGATTGACAACATATGTGCCCCGGAAGGTGGCCTCTCGCGCTCTCGCAACCTCCTTGGTCATCTTTCCCGCATTTACGTGAGCTGTTGTGTTGATGTGGAGGCCGAGATCAAAAGCTAGTCTTGAGGCCATTCCTGTCCAGAGATTATTAGTTGATGCGTCCAGGATGTGATCCGGATACGGGCAAGCGGATTGTCACTCACCGGCGTACAGCCAACCCCGAGTGTCGTGCGTTCTGGTTGCCTCGTAGCAGCTGAGAATCGCGAGGGTCTGCACGGTGGCGATACTTGGGCAATCGTATTCGGATTCTAACAGAGAGATTGCGTAGTCTGCATATTTTTGTGACACCGCGGCTGGTGACTCAGCGAACGTCCTGGCGTCAACAATAGTGGCGATTGCCGCGCTACGAGCTGTAAGCTTAGGATCATACCAAAACTGGGCGGCGACTGTACATGGCATATTTCAAAGCGTCACTGTAGAAGTTGTTGGGCTGACCCATGTTTGCTCGCGTCCGGCTATCTACGAAGACCTCCCGGTCCACTATGTGTAGAAAGGGATTTTGCCAGCGAAAGTAGAGATGTTCCAAGTGATTGTCGAGCACTTCATCCAGCGCTGGGACTGTGGCCGAGTCCGTTGACTGCTTTCGAGGTCTCTGCTGTGCCATAACGTCC
Organism: Coniosporium apollinis CBS 100218; assembly: GCF_000281105.1. Lineage (NCBI taxonomy): Eukaryota > Fungi > Ascomycota > Dothideomycetes > Coniosporium > Coniosporium apollinis. Next base: position 16,253 of record NW_006913304.1, on the reverse strand, counting down.
CGGAACGACCAATTTTGAGCTAGAGTCATATTCGACGTCGCGCCTAGATATCTAAATGTGTCGTCATCAACGAGGAACAAGTCTCCCAGTCGCAATGAGAGCTGTTCAATGATCTCATCCTCGCTGTCATCGTCCGTAGAGGCTCTCACGTCATCATTGAGAACATCCCAGGAAGAACTCGAAGCGTTGATCGCGTCTTGAGGCATTTCCACGAATGCTGGGTCAGCGGCAGGCACGCTTTGGAGAAAAGCATCTGCTTGAGATTCGTTCCATGGCCAGTCGAAAGCGTCTGTAACTGACATGGGATAGTCTGCGAGAAAAGGCATCTCAAAGTCGACGTTGAACGGTGCCTCAGCTCGAGCAGCGGTGGGAGGCCATTGCGGACTGGAGTCCTGCCCGCTATCCCATACGCCCTCGTCATTTCGAGTTGCTGGCGGGACGTTATCAAATGACCCAGACAAAGCGTTTCCTAGAGGCGACGCGGCTGTATTTGCCTCTTGGGCAGAGTGGAATAGGTTCTGATCCTGGGTTGGCGACGCAACTTCCCCGGATCGACCCGGTGCCATACCGTTGCGAATCTCAGCAAGGAGAGTTTCATCTTGCACCGATAGCGGGCGGGGAACTTCCGCCCCTAGGGCGATAATGTGGTCTTCAAGCTGCCTGATGCGCTCGGTGCAGACCTCGACAACTTTCCGCAAAGGAATTCTGCAACGTTGGCAACTTCGCAACTTGCTATCGGAGCGATGGTGCATACTTTCGTTTGTCCTTCCCAGCTTCATACTGACAGTCAAGGTTTTTTGCCAGGCAGTGCCCGCACTTTGGCCTGCGTCCGTCGCACTGTGGCTCCTCAGTAGGTCGCTCGCCACGAAGCAAATTTATGTCGTACTTTTACCTTGGTCGATCTGCACGCTGTACATGCTGTTGTCACATTGGATCTGCCAGTTTTCTTTGGTTTCGCAGCCTTCGGACCCATATCTGGCTGTCGCTAAGGATGGAGGACCGTTCTCGCGTATGAGAAAGCTGAGAGAAGGGTTGGATGCGCGTTATGCCCCGCATCTTTGGTAAGGCCTCGCTCGCCACGGAGTCACGTGAAAGCTCAAACGTAACGAGGTGCGATTTCGAGTGTCGCAGGATTGAGCAGCTGCAGGAAGCCTGCTCGTCTGTCTGCCGGTTGCTTCTGGCCATGACAGCACAAAGTATTTGCTGTCATACTTAGAAGCCGAGGCATAGGGAGTCTATGTAGCCAGTCTCGTATCGTGGTTCGCAAAAGAGCCATGCTCACTAGCTAGGAAAATGGCACTTGTAAAATACTAAGACGAGAAGCTATAATAGCCCCTAGTTAACATATCGAAAGCTATATAAATGATTATTTACGTTGTGGTTTACTGCTTCCTGGCTATAGAGTCCGCGCATTTGTGTCAACAGGGTGGCTTCCTAGCTGCTACAATGTGCACTCACCTTACTCTCCGCCGAATCCCTAGAGATATATGAGAAGTACCGGTACATGAGACAACCTTCTGCTGTACTTTATCCGTGTGAATCAGATACGACAATCTTCACGCAAGCCGTCAACCAAGACGTGGCCGAATACCATCCAGGTCTCAGATCACTGCTCTCTCTTTGCCTTTACTACTCTTTCGTGAATTCTGAGCCCTGGCTTCCCATACCTCAATCACACGCTTTTTCTCAGTCTCATCTGCTGCTTCATAATCCATCTCTCCCATCACAAGCCTCGAAACACGGATGGCCTCTGATTCGGTTGCGCGGAAGAGCTTGCTTACTTCCGCATCGATTCCTTTCATCGGGTATCCAACCACTGCACTCGCAGCTGTGAGAAGGGAGCATGTTAGAAGAGCTCAAAACCTTTGTTACAGTCCACTGAGTCCAGAGGATACGGACTGACAAATAAGAGTGTCAGACTACTTACCAGCCAGAAATTTCACAGGCAGACCGATGATGCCCTTTGCGAACCCCTCTGCGGCACCTAAAACGCCGTCTTCACGGCCACCTATAACGGGCTGCATGACGAGCCCTGAGATGCCGTCGTAGGTGCTTAGAACAAACTCCTGTTCGTTATCAGGTCAGCATTCCATCTTCCGGATTTTCGGGGTGGCGGGACACGAGAGCTTTGTCCGGGCTAAGCTCCGGCACACACGTACTTTACCGGCAGCTTTCAATCCACTACCCAGTCCTGTGATCTTTTCGGTAGGCCGAACGGTAGTATCACCCCAGAGCCTAGGAGCGTTATGCGACCCTTGCGCGAGAGCGACAGTGAAAGCCATAGGAGCACGAGCTATGGCTTTCATCATCCGCCCTGTTCCTTTGATTGGACCAAAGCCCAGAACCGCGTCTTTAGCCGACGGGAACGGCACCTGCACCTGAGTGTGGGAGATTGAGGGTTCTGCAGCTCCGCCGTAGGCTTCCGTTGATGGCTGTGCGGTACGAGTGTAAGGCCTACCGAGCGTACCGGTGAATCCTGACCCCATCTCTCCAATGCCTTTGAAAACGTCGTAGAAGAGATGCGCGATAGCGAGCCCACCCCCGGAGACTGGCTCCCAGGGGCCGTGGTCGAGGTTAATCTCGCAGGTCCGCATTCTGGATATGTTAGCGATGAGAACAAGCACGAATTCCGATACGTACGGCTGCAACTTGCTAAAGTCGATCGAACCCCTCTTCCTAAGCACGGTAGCAGCCAAAGCGCTGAGCCTGACGTCCGTCCTTTCAAGGCGCCACACGGCGACCCGGTCAGGCGCCAAGGAGCATCGCATGGTCTCCAAGGGCAAACGCTGATGAAAACTTCTGACGCCCGCCATGTGTCCTTGCTCTTCGCTGATCCGACATCCCAGCGCTTGTGCTTTTTTGGAAACTTCAGGTGCCAACGCCGATTTGATCGCAGCTGCCAGATTGTAGGATCCAAGGTGTCTGAATGGGATAGGGTGAGGGCCGGCACCTGCTTGAGCAATCATCTCGCCCCAAAAGGGTTGGTCACCGAAGAAAGGTACCACGATCGTTGGTTTCCCTGCGGCGATACCAGCAGCAGTGGTTCCGGCGCCGCCATGATGAACAACGCAGCTCACACGCTCGAAAAGCCAATCGTGAGGACAATTATCGAGCATGAAGGCGTCGGGTGGAGTTGCGATTACTGACGATCCCAGGTCGCCCCAGCCTTTGGAGACAATTGCTCGAACCCCCGCAAGGCGAATAGCCTCAAAAAGCTTTGCGGTAAGACCTTCTGGGTCTTCAACCACGATGGAGCCAAACCCAATGTAGATTGGAGGAGGCCCGTTCTCAAGGAAAGACACCAGGTCGGGAGATGGTGTGTAATTTGAACGCAAGGGTAGAAAACAATAGCCGACAACGGAAATGTTCGAGCCCCAGTCTCGAGGCTTTGGTATCAGTGCTGGAGACCTGTATCTAGATCAATTTCGTCGTGAAAGAATCCATGATGATAGGAAAGCGAATTCAACGCACCAACAGTAGGTGAAGGGAATCCTCAAGCGCGGGATCATTCCCGGCGCCCAACTTGGATCCACGGGTCGAAGGCCCAAGATCTTATGTCGAAACCTGTTTATAACATCACCGAGCCCTTGCCATGTCATTGTGTCCATTAACACATAAGACAAGTAGTTTGTCATGCTGATATCGGTATTCGAAGATGTGATGTTCGCGAGCGGGTGGGGGAATGACCGTGTAGGAGACCAAGGCATGCTGGATTGCGACAACTACAGTCAGCAAAACTCTCCGTGAATGGTCGGGGTTGATGTTGTACGCACGTAAACATCAAGTGGAGGGGTATTCCCAGCTTCTCTGCGCAGTGTACGTGAGCGAAACTGGGTGGATTAGCTATGATTGCATCCGCAACAAACGGCCTTGGCTCTACTCGCGGTATTGCCGATGGTTCGACGGTAGCAAGATTGTCAGCACTCATTCCATCTCCAGCTTCGAAGCAGGATGAATAGCATCTTTGCATGACGTCACGAATTTCTTTCCTCCTTCTTTGCACCTCGCCTTTGCGAATCGCCTCAAAGTTGGGCACGATCCCCCTGTTCTTGACCATAAAGGACATGAGTTCCGCGGGATCTCCACCGATACTGAAAAATTCCAGCTTCTGACCCTCGACAAGGTCTCGGAAGACCGGGTGGGTAGCTATACGCACTCGATGACCGTACTGGCTGAGCGCAAGACCTAGAGATATGAAAGGCTGAACGTCTCCCCGAGAGCCGACGATTTGCATGACAATGTTCATTCTCGGCGCTGCGACGGTGTCAGAGTCTGAGGCTCGCGAAGAAGCATCATGCCCGGTATCTGGGTCGATTTCCAGCGAGGATGCCCAGAGTTTGCTGACTCGTCCCGCAGTTGTGTTAATTTTGATGTCCACTCGCCCATTTGCTGCCTGATATGTCAGCTTGTTCTCCACGACCTCTATAAACTCCTGTATTACATCAATGCCAGATTACTCACAGGCAGGTCTAGCATTTGCATGCAAACCATCTCGGTCTATCTCGTGGCCTTGTGGAGATGCCGCATACGCAGGAGGCGGGTCTGTTGCTAATTTATCGTCTCCACTTCCGATGGACAGAATCTCCATCTGTTGAATCTGGCCTTTCGGGGCCTCGCCTTCGATGTGATGGCGTGCTGATGATCCACCCTCTGTCACCCATGTTGCATTTCGCGAGTCCGGAGCATATCTGATGGATTGAGATGCGAGTGTCATAATGTAGCTGGCTCCTAGATACATTCTGGCTTGTAGCTGAAGGTGGTCTATACTCTGCAATTGGCATGTGCGTTTCCGAGCCGGCTGCTGCGACAAGAACTCTAGAGGTCAAGGCTATCATGAACGCATACGCGATGATGAATCATGCAAAGCCCCGCCCCTCGCGCCTAGTGAGACTTGGTCCCTCAGCTGGAGCATCCTTGGCTGATATGGCGTGTGAAGAAGTGTGTTATGCTCTGGGCTGAAGCATTGGTCCACAGCTCAGCCGCCCGGTGCCTCGCGTTGCGTGCCGCATGGCATCTACTCTATCTGGCATGTTGTGTAAGTGGCGCGAGGCATACGTATGAGAGTACGTGTGCTATTGTTCGACTCTTTCGAACCCTCGCAGTGCAATGCTGAGAGAAGGAAGATATTCGAGAAGTGCTTGCTCGAGCCCTCGCATCTCTCCGGGATCCGATTGGCTCTATCGTACTTTGATCCCGATGAGGTTTAGCGCTCAACATGGGGCTGAGATGCCCTGCTCTCCACGCGACTGACTTGTTTTCCACAACCAGAATCAGGACGTGCAATCCGTACGGCATATGGCGTCCCTTCGACAAACCGCGCAGTAAGAGCATTCCGCTTTGATGAGTTATACGAGGTGACCAATAGAAAGGGACACGCGCGGCTCCCGATAAGCCTCCTTTGTTACGTCGCACCTGGGATATCAGTGCCGATGGGTTCTCAATCTGTACAGTAATCCTGCAGTCCGAAGATGGAAGACTTACGAGCAAACCAATGGCCTTCGACGCGGTGATTCTGAGCGAGAAACCGCCCGCAGGATAGATAAACCCCATAATATCTCCATTCGTCGCTTGATCTGACAACTCGCTTCGCACCAACCACACAACCACTTCATCCTATCTCAAAGCATGCCAAATTTACTACTCACCGCAATGATGGCGCCTTTGATGGCCGCAGCGCCAACGGCTTCAAGGTGCGGTGCTGACCACGAAGTGACTGCTTTTCCTGTGTCGTGGGATCCTTTCTCCTCGGCCTCTCAGCAGCCCGAGCCTCCTTTAATTAGTGACGAGTTCAAAGCCAACTGGAACCAGCACAAGTGGTATGTCGTTCAGAACCCTAAGTCCGTGCGGTCTGACAAAATCGGCCAGGGACCCAAATGTCTCGCACATCGCATCGGGCTATATCTACAACTCACCAAGCAATAAAAAGGTCAGAGCGGACGTGACATCTGACTCCGGTTTCGCATCCTCGCTCTTCGACTACACTGATGTCTCCTCCGAGGGGTTGGTCTCCAATACTCTGTACAACCTCGAGCCGTGCATTGCTGCGCCGCCACAGTTATGGCAAGGCTACGTCAATCCTACTTTTCCGCTCTTCAGTACCGACATCCTTGTCACAAGCAACGCCGTCTTTGGTGGGATAGTTAAGGATCAGTTTAATGGAAAGGTCGCTTCTGTGAGTTACTCTTCGAATACACTACGAGCCTGTTGTCACGGACCGCTGATATGTCCACATAGTGGAGCATCATGTACGGAGGCAGTATTCCCGTGACGGTCTACCTTGACGCCTGCAACACTCTTGTCGGATGGGATTCTTTTATCAACGGGTCGCGCACGAGAATCATTACGAGGTTTTTCAACATCGTGGTTGGTAAGCTCGATTCGAAGTACTTCTGCTTTCCGACGCAGGCTTGAGGGAGGTGATCAGCTCCTGATCGAAGGCTGCTGAGCTGAACATCCCCATTTTTCCTGTGGCATACCTTGTTCCGTCAGATTTGGCAGGCGTGTCAGGCTTGTCAGGCGTTACCACTGTGTTAAGATCAAAGCTGTCCCAACAATTCGGAAGCCTATATAGCGTAGCCGTAGACTTTGATGTTTTCCTACCGGAACGCACCCGTGAGACCATTTTCCTGAATAGTGGGTTCATCTCGGCCTGCAGCCGTAGCAATTGGCTTTGCGAGGGTCATTCTAGGAATGCGCGACGCGGGCTTGAAAGCTTCTCAGGAATGTGAATATATTCTTTGGCGCGTTTGATCTTACTCATCAACTCCTGTAAAATGATCCTAGTAAGCTATGGTTTCCACCCAATCCATCCATTCACCGCGCAGTCCGCCAGGTTTCCAAATGAAGTTTACCTGCTGCGTCCGCTCTTCCAAAGAGTAGTTGGAATATATGTACGCAGCATGTATACGTCCTTCCTCAGGTGGCCAAGTGCTCGTCACCTCTGTTGGTGTGTAGCCTTCTTCCTCCAGTTGCACTATGCGACTAGCGACCTTCGCTAGCATTCGCGCGTGCCACAGGCCTTCTTGTTCAGGTATCACGATTGAGAGGAGACGAATAGCTTTTCGGCGGACTGACGGGCTTCTGCATTTAATGGCGGTGAAGTAGAGACATGGAATGATGCCCATTTCGAAGGTGAAAGGAATTGGAGTGTTCGACAATGCCGGGAAGTTTGGCCGATGTGACGCTGACGTGGTTTCCGACGGCAACGATGTCGCGACTGAAGCTGCTTGCGGAGAGAATGGGGCTTTACCGTCGACTAGGGTTGCTGCGAGAGAGACGATGGTTTCGAAATCGGAGAGGTGTCGGTCGAACGCCGTCTCCTCTGGAATCAATGGGATCGAGTTCCAGACGATAGCCACGATAGCCATCATTTGGAGGATTCGCAAGCTATAGATACCATTGGTGTGGACCGAAACTGCCATGGATAGGCCATGTCTGGAGTTCCAGTACCGCAGTTGTGCTGTCAGTCTCTCCCGCTCAGCTTTCCAAACATCGGACATCGGCATAGATGGGTCAAGCTCGATATGAGGGTCAGAGGGTCGTAAACACTGTATGAGTATGCGTTCAAGTGATACCCTCGCCTCGCGAATAGTAGCGAATGGTGTGCAAGCTGAATCGAAGTCTCTCGTCGGGTCATCGTCCTTGCTGGCACTAATCTGAGGTGGCCGCCGCCCCCACAGAGAGGCCTGGATACTGAGTCGAGAGAAGATATTGACAAGCTCTTCCTCTATTGATTGCGCGTCCTGCGTAGACCGCTGAGTGCTGTCCAAGATCTGTAGGCCGCTGTGTAGATGATCTAACGCTACATTCGGGTTTCCACGCATGAATTCCAGACAGATGAAGAGAACACAAGTTAGCAATGTAACCTCCAAGGCTTGCTCTCCAGTCTCTAGGCGTTCTTTCAGAGATTTGATAGCCTTGTTGTATTGGAGAAGTGTGCAGCGCTGTTGCTCTCGACCCAATTGTCTGTCGCGAGTACGGATAGTTTCGTACAAGGACGCGAGGGCGATCATAGCATGCTTTACGGAGGGTTCTGAAGCACCAACCCGCGGAATGATATGTGTCCAGAATGTGGTGTCGAAGTAGCCAGCCAGTGTCGTGGCAACCCGAGCATGGAAGAAGTCGAGAGATCTGTGCTCTTGGATACTGCCTGAAAAGTTCAGAAACGGGCTGTAAGGACGTGCGGTGAGTTGCATGAGAGCAGCATCGGACAGATTCCTGTTTCTTTCCTCGCTGGTCGAGGATGTCTCCCAAGGTGGCGAGATTGAGGTTCCATCGACTGCCGCGCTGGGCTGCACACCAACGCGGGCACCGCCGACCTCGGATGTTAGGATGTTGAAGAACTGTATCTCTTGAAATCTGTAGCCGTCACATCTCCGGCCAGTGCGCGAGCATGTCAGGCAGTTTGGCTTGGTCTCGTCGCATTTGACGTGCCTAATTCTAGAGAATGTGTAGATGCGTCAGAACGTTCTTTGCCGACGAACAGATGAGCGCAACTACTGACTTGCTGCGAAAGGGCGTTAGTGATGTCAGTTCGTGAGGTTGTTCAATAATACGAGTAGTCTTCCCCTACTTACCATGTAATGCATCCAGATCTGACCTTAGCATGTGTGCGCCTGGTACTTTTGTTTACAGCGCGACTCGTAGCATTCTGCATTGCCTGGAAGTAAGAGAAGGAAGCGATCACCGGGTCTAGAAAACAAGCCGGCAAGAGCAAAGGCAGTAGTTATAACCGTAAGCTGTCAATATAATGTTGAGATTGTACAGCCGTGGGAGCGAAAACGATGGCGCTTATAGCAAGTTCATAAAGTATATTACGACTAGAGATAACATGATACTAGATACCTTAGGTAGTTAGTAGATGATGTTGCTTGGAACGACTGTATGGATGTGCAATGGAGCGGGAAGTTAGTATTACGTATTATATCACGTGCTGCTATGTAAGGAGGCTTATCTCAACGTGCCTTTCAATGCTCCTTAGGTTCGCTCTCTTATATTGCGTGGCCAAAAAACCCAAATATTAGTTAATACTATGGACATTAGCAAATCGTTCAGAATCGGTTCTGGTTCAAGATATCCAAAACGTCCGGAACGCTCCGAGCGCTCCGCGAGCGGGGTAAAGTGCCTCCGACGTTGGTGAGCGACCAAAAGTAGTGTTTTGTCACGTGACTGATATCAGCAGCGGTGTTGCGGTTACGGCTAGAGTAACAGATCATCTCACTCCGGAACGGTATCTGCCCGATAGCCGAATCGATTATTCATTAGCAGCTACCTCGGGCGCATAGAAGACCCAATCGTAAATCCCTAGGAACACTACGCTAGACCCTTGTCCGCCACCACTATCACCAGCCTCGCAAGCAATCATGAACTGCCAGCATAAGGCTCTATAGCAAAGATAGTATAGAAGACAGCTATGGGGCTGCGCGACCATGCTACGTTATGGAATCGATAGCATGTTATGAAAATACGTTGTGGTTTTCATGATTTTACTGCTTCGCGGTCGGCGGCCAAGATGGGAGCCACGGCTCGTGTACCTTCCGAGCTGTGCTAGATTTTGTAATACCTTAGCAGGTTACCTTTGTAATGCCTTTGTAGATTACCTTTGTAATAGAGTCCATGAAAACGGACTCAGGTTCGGAGATTTCAAAAAGCCGCTCTAAATCCGATTGGTCTGCTCGGTTTTTAACTACTATCTCCAGGTCTCAACATGCAGGCACTTTAATTAAAAGGGCACGATGTCTTGCCCTTCAAGTAGTATGCTTTGAGTGGACGCATAAAAAGTACAACAGAGCCGAATCTTACTCGACTCGCCTCGTTCTGCGTAATCGTTGTTCTGCTAATTGGGTAGATTGGCTCGTACTCCTTGGAGAGGGAATCCGCCCTTGTCGTAGACTTAGAGCGTGCGTGAAGCAGAGAGTCGCTTGCACCAGGCCGGCCTCCAGACCGAGTGTTTGACATCACCGCAGTAACTCAAAGCCAATCTCCATCACCAACCCAGCACAACTCCCGAACGTCAGTATCTGCTCAACAACATGTCTGCTACCAAGGCACCCCAGACCATCGTTCTTATCACAGGTGCGAATCAAGGTCTCGGCTTCGAGGTCGCCAAGAAACTGGCCGCGGAGCAAGCAAACTACCACATTCTCCTTGGCTCGCGTAACCCCCAAAAGGGCCAAGACGCAGCCTCATGTATCACCAACCTTGCCGAAAACACCTCTGTGCAAGCCACCGAGATCGACATCCTTTCCGACGCCTCGATCCAGCGCTGCGTCAGCGAAGTGGAAGCTCGCCACGGCCGCTTGGACGTCCTCCTCAACAACGCCGCCATCGGCCGCGTAGATGAGTCGAGTCGGCGCGAAGAGATGATGAGAGTCGTCGAGACCAACGCCGTCAGCGCGTGGTGCGTGACCGAGGAGTTCGCCCCCCTGCTGAAGAAATCCGAGGCCCCACGTGTCGTGATGATGACCTCGGGCCTGGGATCCTTGGGCATGACTTTGGATCCCGCCCGCGCGTACTACGGGCTCGACGCACCTGCCTACAAGGTCTCCAAGGCGGCGATGAATATGGTCGCTGCGGTCGAGGCAGTCAAGTACGCGAAGGATGGGATCAAGGTTAATGTCGTCTGTCCGGGGTTCAGAAAGACGAATTTGAATGGCTATAGCGAGATGGCGGGGGACCCGGCTGATGGCGCGATCGAAGCGTGTAGGGTCATTATTATGGGGAAGGAGGGGCCAACGGGGAGGTTCACTACGCTGGAGGGGGAGTATCCGTGGTGAGAGGGAGCTAAGGTAATTCCTTTTCAGCACTTTGTTCCTATGTTCGCGTCGCGCTTGGACTTTGACGAGTTGTGCAGCCACTCGCCTGCCGTTCGTGTCAGATTTGGAAGCGACTTCCTTACCTGTGCACAGGTACTGTTATCGGTAGTTGACTAAGTAGCAATCTGTCAACTAGTTTGGTGGACAAGCTTCCCACTCAGTAATAAGCTTCTGTACTCTGTAGCCGGTGGCCCACCCTAGATCCTCTTCGATACCACGCAGCAGGTCGAGTACCATGTCGCGTTCTCTCAACTCACTCATGCATTGACCAGCCACAAAAAGAGGTTGCACAGACTGGATCCGCACACTTTCTGGTGGACTCGACAAGCTGATTCCACAGATCTCTCGGCTATGGTGAACCATCTCTTTTTGGATAAGCCGGTACGAATTTAGACGTTCGGTGAAAGTTGAACGAAGCACGTGCCGCTCGGGTGGCCTGTTCATGAGAAGGAGTATACGAGCCATATGGTAGTTCTGCATAGTGGACCCACAAGTTGGAATAGTATAGGAGATCCTATCGAAGCTTTGGCGGTCGTTCAAGGATGGTGCATCCGTTCCAGATTCTACCAGTGGCGTCCGTACGAATGAAGAGAATGAAGGAGGAAGACCTATGTTCCAACGTTGAAGCCCCAGATCAAGATGTTCCCACTGACTGGTGATCTCATCGTGAGACAGTTTACCAGAAGACGCATTGGGCTCATTGGACTCATCAGGGTCGAGCTCAACCAAGGCTACTATGAAGTTGGCAATTTTGCCAAGAATCCAAAACAAACAATGGCTCACTAAATCCTCGTCTGTCGTGAGACAGGTATAGTTCCCGGCATCAGTCGCGCAATGTGGTTCGAGGAAGCCATTCTCGCCCACGAGGAGACCGCTCTCGCGCCAGAACTGTGGATCATCCGGATTCAGTCGAGTACGGGTTTCGTGGATAACTATCTTCGTTAGCGAAAGCGAATCAATCCTTCCACAGCTTTCTTACATGCGTAGAGATAATCCTGCCTAACAAAGTTCCAGAATATAGACCGTTTGGACAGTTCTCGAGGTGGAGGCTGTGGAGAAAGTGTGTCCAGTATTTGCGCAGGAGCAGTCCCGAGAAGAGGTAGGGCACTCATATGCGCTATCCATTCTGGTCCTGGTGCGTCTAAGAGCTCATACACACAAAGAACAGCGATTGCCGCGAGAGCCTCTTCAGACCGATGGTTTCGATCGGCAGATGTGTCTATCGGGTTGTCGATCTTTGTGATCTCGTCCATCAACAAGCGGATCGCATCATCGTAGTACGCGGCGCTTTCATAGTTCTAATTCCTACTTCTGAGGTTTGTCTTCCAGTACTCGCTACCAAGATATGGCAAAAGTGATTTAGACGCTGGACGCTGAGACTCGAGGAGATGACGAATGTGTTTAGAAGCAAGTGCACAACAAGCGCTTTGAAGCAGTGGTCGTGTGACTGCTAATCTGGGCACATAAAAGGTGAAATATGCCGTGACGTCGTATAGGTCCATCCTTGAAATCAGGTCAGCCTTGCTTGTTTAACGAAAAGGCGGTAAGAACCAGAGAAGGGCGTGGCAGACGACAGACCATTTTCCAGGGCCTTCCATGAAATACCAGATCAGTTGAATAGACAGAACTGGATCAGCTGACGGACTTTGTGCCCTTCCAAGTTGGACTTCGTGAGCTTGGTGGAAGGAGATCCCGGAATCAAGGCCAGCTCCCTGGGTCGCATCGCTCGGCCTCACTTGCGGTATCGTAGCATTCGAAGCTACATGTTGGACTGCGGGTTCTGGTTCCGCATGGAGGCCAAGCTCAGAGCTAAGAGCTGGCTCTCCGGCAGGTACAGATGATTGATTCATTCGGTGGGAAGAGAAATGATGATAGAGGATGTTCGTGAATGTCATCCTGGGCAATGACGATACTCTGTGGTGTAATTGCTGTGTGCGGTATAGAGGACTCTGCTTCAACTATTTCGTCGAAATATGGGTCGTCCACATATACAAAAGTGACTACGAGAGTCAATTAGCATTTCTTCACCAAAAATTTGACAGGAAGGGCGCTTACATTTCTCATCGTGATGCGCCCGCGCATTCACAACGCTGTTGCTGGTCGGTGGCTGGTGCTGCTCAATGTCTACAGGGCCATTGAGCACTACTGCTAGCCCACAACCCGGAAAACCGCCCCGAAGTCAGAAAATCGGTGTTTTCCAAGTCTAAATTCCAAGGTTTCAATCCCTTAGAAAATGGAAAACACTTAGAAAATAGCCTTTTTACTTAGAAAATAGGCTATCTAGAGGGCGTTTTAGATAGCTTACTAATCCTAGATACTAACTACACTATATTAATAAATATAATACAAAGAAACTAATTTTAGAAGCTATTATACTTGGAAAATACATGGTGTAATCTTTTAAGCTACTAGAATAGTGGTCTTTTATCTATATAATCTTTATTAATTTTACTAATACTACTACCTAGAACTAATAGCAGGATACCCTTAATAATAGTATATTTCTTTTTTAAAATATACTAACTATTCTAATTATATTAAGAGAAAGTAACTAAAAGATACTTCTAAGAATAGTAATAAGAGAACCTAATTAAATAGTAGTATATCTAATTAGTACTAGGAGGTATAGTAAAATACATAACCTATTAATAATATTAAGAGAGAATAATAAGAATTATGTACCTAAGAGTAGTGCTAAGAGATATTAATATAATATTCTAAAGTAAATTATACTAGTATTAGATCCTGTTAAGCTAATGAAATTAGTATAGTCTATAGTACTAGACTAAGTATATATTAATATATAGAAATAGCACTAGACTTAGCTAAAAATAGCTTAATAATTGAAATTATATTAATTAGAAGCACTAGACGAAGCGAGAATAGTATAAAATTATAGAATATATATAAAAAGTAATACTAGTCTAAGTAGAGGTATAGTAATAATAACTATATAATTAGTAAAGCTAGACTAAGATGGGATAGAATATTAATTGAAACTATCTAAATTTAGTAGCGCTAGAGTTTATAAGAATAGTATACTAATTAGAAGTATATATTAGTAATACTAGACTTAGTCTAATTTAATATATATTAGTAATACTAGGCTAAGTAAGAGTAGTATAGTAGCTAGAACTATATATATTAATATAAATTAGTGACGCTAGATTAAAGAAGAGTAGCTTAATAGCTAAAATAGCCTACTTTAATATATATTAGTAGCACTAGACTAAGTAAAGGTAGTATAGTAGTTAAAATTAGATATATTAATATAAATTAGTAATACTAGACTAAAGAAGAATAGTCTAGTAGCTAAAACTATATATATTAATATAAATTAGCTACACTAGACTAAGTAAGAATAGCTTAATTATTATTAGTACTCTAAAGATAGAAAGGCTAATTGATATTCTAAAAGTTAAGTAATTATAATTACTATTTAAGAAACTAGAATTAGCTAAACACGCTCTTTATTATCTATATAAGACTCTTTCTTTACTCTTCTGCTTTTACTTCTCTTCTTTATCTACTAAGCTTTAGTTAATAATCTACTATCTATACTCTTACTAAGATAAATACTCTTACTTAAGCTACGCCTCTAAACTACTTACTATTCTATAACTAAATACTACTATATTCTCTCTCTATCTATATATCTATCTGTCTATCTATACTCTCTATAAAGAATAATTCTCTTAAAAAAATAGATTTAGAAGAAGATTCCTAGTTCGATCTCTTCTATATAATCTTTTATAAAAGAAGTATAAGATACTAGATAAAAAAAAATCTAGTAAGTAAATCTATCTTACTTTAAGCTAAATAGATACTAATATACTAAATAGACTAGAAAAAATATCCTCTTCTATCTCTATTACCTCTAAAAATAATTCTATCTACACTAAAGTAGATAGTTTACCTCTTAGATTTAAATATAATTTAGAATTTAGTATTCTTATCTGTAGTACCTACTAAATAGGTCTTGAAAGTAATAAAGATAACTATATTAAACGGCATATAAAATAAGATAATAAAAAAGCCTCTAAAGAAGATATAAAAACTTTACTTTACCTAATTAAAGACCTAGATATTAAAGAATATAAAGATATAGCTCTTTCTAAATTCTTTAAGTATAATTTTAAGGAGCTAGAAAGAGATATAACTAGTTTTACATATAAAATATATAATAAAAATGCATGTACTAGTTATAAAAGTATTAAGCTACATTTAAACTAAATACATAATATTAAGGCTAAGCATCAAAATCGTATAGAATTAAAACCCTATTATCTAGAAAATCAACCTCTATAAACCTTCTATAAAGCTTAAGGAAATAGAAAGTATTTTGCTATTAAAATAGATAATAGTATACTTAATATAGAATCCGTTCTAAGGTCTAAAGCTCTAAAAGATGTCCTTAATAATTATAATAATATAGAGGAGAATATAAGAGCTACTAATAGAACTATTAGCAATTTAAATTTAGGAGATAAAGAGATTAATAGTTTCTTAGAAAAGACGTACTTCCACGAGTATCTATATAATAGAGACCTTAATATATATACTAAACTTATATCTGAACCGGATCTAGATAAAGATAAAGAGGACTTTATTATACTAGAAAAAGCCTATAGGTCTACTATTAAATATATCTATAATTTAGAGAATATAGTTACTAGTTTTAGTAGAAGATATCTACAGCAACTATATATAGAAAATACTAATAGAGAGGAAGATAGCTTTAGAAGTTTTAAGCTTTTAAGTAAAGCTTCTAAAGCTACCTACTATAAATTCTTTGCAGAGATTTAATCTATATATTAAGACTTTATCTATTAAAAAATAAGGATACACCCTCTAATATAAAAAGTAATCTAGCTATAATAGAAGATACTCTACCTATAATAGAGAGTAGCTTAGAAGATAAGCTAAAACTACTTATAGAATTAATTAAAGACAAAGAAAATACTACTACTATAGAGAGTACTATAATAGAGATTAGTATAGAGCTTTTAAAGCAAGATACTATATAAAGAGATCTAAGGACTAAGGGATTACTAAAGAGCCCTATAATAACCTTCTTTATTCTCTACTCTATTAATTCTTATACTTTAGTCTTTAGAGACGAAGCTATTATAAAGAATTATACTTCTTATATAATCTACTGCTTCCGTCTCTTATATTTTAAGTATATAGATATAAAAGAAAGAAGCTATACCTCTAGAGATATAGAATTTAATCTAGAAAAGGAGTTCTATCTAGGTTATAATAATTATCTTACTAATAAATCTAATAACTATTTCGAGGAATTAACACAGCTTAGACTAATAACTAGAAGAATAGCTACTACTAGGGTTAGGGTTAGGGTTAGGGTTAGGGTTAGGGTTAGGGTTAGGGTTAGGGTTAGGGTTAGGGTTAGGGTTAGGGTTAGGGTTAGGGTTAGGG